>NW_017310074.1:1182-13708 GCF_000935625.1 Nanorana parkeri
AGAGGAACTACACCACCGCCGCCTAGAGGAGGAGAGAGGAACTACCCCACCGCCCCCTAGAGGAAGAGAGGAACTACGCCACCGCCACCTAGAGGAGGAGAGAGGAACTACACCACCGCCCCCTAGAGGAGGAGGAGGAGAGAGGAACTACACCACCGCCCCCTAGAGGAGGATGGCTCAGAGCCATCCAGGGAGATCCTTAGCTACTCAGGTGAAGACTTGGGGCCCCTTACTTGTTTATCTTAGGCACTCAGCAGTAGGCCCGAGGAGGTTCCTTCATGATAGACCCCGAGCCCTCAGAGGACCAAGGAGACTCATCCAAAGAATCACAGCACTAAGCAATTAGTGGAAGATCCGGGGCAGTCGGGAGGAAGACCCGGGGCAGTCGGGAGGAAGACCCGGGGCAGTCGGGAGGAAGACCCGGGGCAGTCGGGAGGAAGACCCGGGGGAGGGCACCTTCATGATAGATCCAGCAATCACCTCCATCCTCCAGACCCAGATGCTGCAATATTACCGGTTAGGTGAGGTCAGTCCAGAGCGGAGGCACCACTCATGTATATAAGGGGAATGAGATTTAGGGGCCCTCGGGGGCCTCTCCGTCCTATTGGCTCCTTCTTTATATGATGAAGGATGTGTGGAAACCAATAGAGATCCCTCATGTTATGGATTGTCCGTGGCCAGAGCTATACGGGGACCTCTATTCCTGCCCGCCTGGCTGTAATGCTGATCCTCTGGCTTCCGTGGTGTAGGGATCATCCAGAAAAGTAGGGAGCTGAGGACTTCGGAGTCCCCCCGGGGAGCACACAGCGGCCCCTTATATCTGCTCTCAGTCAGTGGTGGTCCGAGGTGACCTCTAGGAGGACCGTACCATGTGCAGGGGAGAAGGCGGAACCCCCCGCTCCTGACCAAAGGTGAGAATGTCCGACCACCAGGGGGCTCTGCGCAGGTTCTATATCATGCCGCCCCCCCCCACGTCCCTAAGGTACGGAACCTGTACCGGGAGCCATGGGAGGGAACCCGTACCGGGAGCCATGGGAGGGAGCCCGTACCGGGAGCCATGGGAGGGAGCCCGTACCGGGAGCCCGTACCGGGAGCCATGGGAGGGAGCCCGTACCGGGAGCCATGGGAGGGAGCCCGTACCGGGAGCCATGGGAGGGAGCCCGTACCGGGAGCCATGGGAGGGAGCCCGTACCGGGAGCCATGGGAGGGAACCCGTACCGGGAGCCATGGGAGGGAGCCCGTACCGGGAGCCATGGGAGGGAGCCCGTACCGGGAGCCATGGGAGGGAACCCGTACCGGGAGCCATGGGAGGGAGCCCGTACCGGGAGCCATGGGAGGGAACCCGTACCGGGAGCCATGGGAGGGAACCCGTACCGGGAGCCATGGGAGGGAACCCGTACCGGGAGCCATGGGAGGGAACCCGTACCGGGAGCCATGGGAGGGAACATGTACCGGGAGCCATGGGAGGGAACATGTACCGGGAGCCATGGGAGGGAACATGTACCGGGAGCCATGGGAGGGAACATGTACCGGGAGCCATGGGAGGGAACATGTACCGGGAGCCATGGGAGGGAACATGTACCGGGAGCCATGGGAGGGAACATGTACCGGGAGCCATGGGAGGGAACATGTACCGGGAGCCATGGGAGGGAACATGTACCGGGAGCCATGGGAGGGAACATGTACCGGGAGCCATGGGAGGGAACATGTACCGGGAGCCATGGGAGGGAACATGTACCGGGAGCCATGGGAGGGAACATGTACCGGGAGCCATGGGAGGGAACATGTACCGGGAGCCATGGGAGGGAACATGTACCGGGAGCCATGGGAGGGAACATGTACCGGGAGCCATGGGAGGGAACATGTACCGGGAGCCATGGGAGGGAACATGTACCGGGAGCCATGGGAGGGAACATGTACCGGGAGCCATGGGAGGGAACATGTACCGGGAGCCATGGGAGGGAACATGTACCGGGAGCCATGGGAGGGAACATGTACCGGGAGCCATGGGAGGGAACATGTACCGGGAGCCATGGGAGGGAACATGTACCGGGAGCCATGGGAGGGAACATGTACCGGGAGCCATGGGAGGGAACATGTACCGGGAGCCATGGGAGGGAACATGTACCGGGAGCCATGGGAGGGAACATGTACCGGGAGGAATGGGAGGGTGTCCCCGTGCCGATGGGGACAAGGGCCTCTTACCCACAACCCTGACCCGGTGGTTGTGGGGGTCTGCGGGCAAGGGGGGCTTATTTGCATCGGGGGTACCCAGATGCCACCGCCCCCCCCCACTCTTGTGCATAAGGGGTACTTGTACTACTGCCCAGTCACTGAAGGGTCACATCAAATAGTAACAAGTCCGGACTTTTGATAAAATCCTTTAATTAAAAAATAAAAACCGTCTCCATGGATGTAATCCGGCGCCAATCACGACCCCCCGCCGCACAACGACCGCCCGAACCCGACGGAGACCCGCCGCACAATGACTAGACAAAGGACTAGATCCAGATATTCCCAACAATGAGTCCGTTCCAGCACTGATCTCTAAAGGTTCAGGACCCACAGCCAGGGCTACACTCCCCGCCAGAACAGACCGTTTCCTCAGCAGTAGGTTGTTTGGATATTCCACCATGGGAATGCCCCGAGAGTGCAGGAGGGGTAGTAGTGGGGCCAGCACCTTGGTGAACATAGGCCGAAGGGCAAGGCCTCAAACTGAGAATGAAAAGGGCTCACAGCAAAGTGTAGAGCAGGGGTAGCCAAACTCCAGGCCTCCAGCTGTGGTGGAACTACAAATCCCATGAGGCATTGCAAGATTCTCACAGCCACAGGCATGACTCCCGGAGAGAGATGCATCATGGGATTTGTAGTTTCACCACATCTGGAGGGCTGGAGTTTGGCTACCCCTGGTGTAGAGAGAGATGGTGAGCTGAAAAGATGGGGCCAAGCAGAAGCACATCCTGGTGTCCATAAACCAGAACATCTCCCTCAGGCTGTGACCGTCCTTGTGGCTTTCAGATGGAATTTTTGAGCCGGACTGAAGACATTTAGGGGTTTGGGATCCAAGATTGGGTGAATGCGACCTTTTGGTTTGGGAAGTGTGAACAGGTTGGAGTAGAACCCCTGAAATCACAGACTGGGACAATGACAGCCTGTTCCATAAGACCTTCAATGGAGTAGAACCCCTGAAATCAAAGGGCTGCATGGAGGAGATCTGCTAATCTGGGTGCGGACACAGACAAGTCGCACTTTGATAAACCCGAGGAGGGGACCAGGATGATGGCACCCAGGGAAGAGTCAAAGAAACGTCTCTCAAATGCCGTCCAAACCCAGGGAAGCAGTGCGTCAATGCCACCTCCGCAGCTCACAACGTCAGCCAATAGTCTTCACATGTCCACCGACAGGAGATCGATGCTGGAAATCTCCAACAGCCCATCAACCATCGTTCCATGACCAAGGGATCAACCACCGTCTACTAGTCCTAGAAATGTCAGCCAAGGTTTGACAGATCAGAGTCACAGCCAGAGACTGTCAGAGGGAACGAGGCTCTAGAGAGGGACTCATGAAGTATGTGCTTCCTGCCAGCAAGATGGTGGACGCTTTGCTAAGGTGGGACAATGCCAGACCCACAGAAGGGGCGGATCACTTTCCGGGCTATAAGCACTTAGGGAAGTACAAACATCTCGTCAGTAGGCGTGTCCAGCCTCCTTAAAAGGAAAAGTTGGAGCAGCAGGTGGACTGGAAAGGTCTTGACAAAAAGACGGACTCCTCATGGGCAGGTTCATCTAACAAGGACTGGAGAGATTCAGGATCAGTAATGGTGGATGGCTTGGAAGCCACTAGAGCTGCTGGGAACATGTCTGTGGCCTTTGCAGTCAGCATACCTCTGTGCTATGAATGACTGGATCCTCCTTAGACAAAGATGAGGCGGCTGCAAGGGAAGACTCTAGAGATGGTGCATCAGTAGGCATGCTGCAAGCAGCACCGGGGCAGTTACAATGTGAGCTGGGGGCATTCAGTACAGCAGGACATCCATCATCCTAGGGCAGAGGTACTTGAGGGAATCGCCAGGTGCCGTGCTAGGTGAGAAGCTCTTCAGCCTCTTAGTATCAGTTCCCCCGGCCGCGCCGCTAGATGGCACTGCAGCAGCAATGGCCGGGGAGGATCAGAAGGAGGGGAGCGGACGGGCGTAACCATGTTATGCATTGTGAGGGGAGGTGAATGAACTGACTGGCCAGCAGACAGCCCGCCAGAGAGCACCATTGACCACCTGAGAGCTCACCAAGAGGTCCAAGGCCTAGAAAAAGTTGAGAACCACTGTTCTAGGGCATTAGGAAGCTGGTTGGAGGAAAGGTGATCCTGAGCTGGGTTAGGCGGCGGTATAACCCAACCCAAAGCCGAAGCCTTAAATCTCCAACTCGTACATAGCAGGAAGGCCAGAAGAATGGAGGTGGTCCAATAGTCTCATCTGTGTGACAGATGAGACTAATGAACCCATGTAAGCCTTACTTAGGAGAAGTAGGGTGACCAAGGCATGACAAAACGGGAACAGTCTGGTCAGAGGGATCAGACAAGCCCCCCCCCCAGATACAAAAAAATAAATAAAGCACTGCGTTCACCCAAAGAAACTGAAAGGTGACGCCAGGAACTACAAGCCTGGTCTAAAGATCACGTTTACAGCCGCAGGAAAGGAGTCTGAGAGGGTCAGAGTCCAAAGAGGAAGGAGAGATCCTTCTAGGAGGACATTCCCGTCCTTAAGGTGGCCGAAGGGAAAATATCTCCTACAGATGAGGTGGCCATGAAGACTCTATAGAGCAGGGGTCTCAAACCTCCGGCCCACCAGCTGTGATGAAACTACAAATCCCATGATGCATCTCTCTTCGGGAGTCATCTGTGGCTGTGAGAATCTTGCAATGCCTCATGGGATTTGTAGTTCCACCACAGATGGAGGGCCGGAGGTTTGAGACCCCTGCTCTATAGAGAGCGGGGCTTCTGAATGAGCCAACACAGCCTAGAGTTATGTCAATGTTGAGCTGGATGGAGCGGTGTCTTTAACCTCAAGCACTATGTAAGTATGAATGTGCACCTGGTAAATCGGAGGTTAGGTCCAAGCAAAGCTTGCAGGTGAAGCCATTAGAGATGCGAGAGTCCAGAAATCTGATCCTCTCTTGGGAGGGTCAATGCAAGGCAAGAACACTAGAGACATCCTGAGAACCAGGACCCAAAAGAGCAAGAGGTGAAAGGTCCCCCGGGGGAGGCAGAGGGCTGACGGGGACCAGGTACTGGAAGGGACTCATTAGAACCATCAAGCGCAGACACCCCCCAAACAATGGCAAAGGGCAGCGAGAAGGGAAACCAGACTAAAGAATGTAGTCCAGGGGGTAACCCGAGTGCCCAAATGCTGTGACGGCAAACTGCCCCCGGACCCATTGCAATGATGGAAAAACCCTCCCCCATGAATGTGCGTCCTCACTCCATGTACAGAGGCCAACCGAGCAAGTGACCAACCTCTGGCTGCAAACCCCACAGCCACCAGCGGAAGAGGCTTCCAAATGCTCCCCGCGCTAAGGCAAGAGGCACCAGGGGCTAATGACTGTGGCAAGAGACGGTCTGAAGAGACGTCAAGGCTTGAAGGGTGGCCTAGTTAGATATACCTCTGAGCCAGCACCCCAAGCGGGTAGCCGTGGCATCATCCCCCATGGGGGACACCGGCTTTGATGCTCCTTACAAGCCGTCACAGCTAAACACAAGGCTCCAGACATTTGCTTCACCTACTTAGTGAAGAGAGGGCCCACCTTCCATGCAGAGGGGTCCTCCCTCAGGACCTTTAACCCAATCTAAGACGGTTAGGTAGAATAAAATCACCGGCAGTATCGGGCGGAAGGCTGGTTAGCTCAAACTGGCAATCTAAGAAAGGAATAGAACTGCGAAATGACGGGGGAAGGGGAGCACACCATCCCCCCTCTTGGTGGTCTGCCTGTTAAGTTGGAGCACAGGGGCAGCTACGGTGGGCAATTACCAAATTCCCCCCAGAAAGGGAAAAAAATCCAAACACGATCACGTGGGGCTCAAGATCCCACACAATGGCCCCAGCCCCCGGGAAGGAATGATCCAAATGGCAGAAGTCTTTGCAGTTGTAGGGACTCTAAAAGGCTGATCCTAGAGGTGCCAGGAGGGACACAGCGGACTAATGTTACAAAAAAACCCCCCCCCCCCCACCGAGTCTGAAAAGCAGCCTCATCGAAGACCTACTGGAGGGACTCTGGATCAGATGGTAACAAGACCTGCAGGCTCAGTATGGCTTAAGAGCTTGGGGAAGGGGGTCAGAGACGGACTCGGCCGGTGATGGGCGACGCTTGGAGCCTCGGTCTGTCCCAGTCAAAGTCCACAGAGTTTCCCATGGACATGGGAGAGGCCTTGGCTTTGCATGATGGAGCTAAAGTAGACTCAGGTGAGGACAATTCTCTGACAGAAGTCCCAGACATCGGTTCCTGCTGAGGATACCGGGAGCATGCCCTCAGAACCACAAGAGTAGAATGGACTTTGGTCTCCTGTGGCAGCAGGACTGTCCCCTGTGCTTCTTACAGACGACATGCCATCTCCACATGGTGGTCTGCAACTAAGCCCATTATGAGCCCGAGCCTCAAGTACTTACAAAACATGGGCAAGCTGGTGCTGAGAAGGTTCTGTAAGTGGGCAGTAAAAACACACCAGAGGTCCACGTATTGCTTATAAGAGCAGGAAAATGGTGTCCCTACCAGGCAACACTCCACCCACCAGATGACATCAACGCTCAATCCCTTACCACAGAACAACCAGTGGAGGGGGGACATTCATAAATGGTGCCCAATGAATGGGCTGTGCCTCTGCTAATGCAGTACACTCAGGTCTGGAAAGGGCCACAATGCAGAGCCCAGGGCCTGAAGGTCACGTACCAGGCAAGACTCACAAGGACCAGGGGCCCGCTTAGACAGCGAGTCTACAGAGACAACTAGGGCTGTGCCACAGCTCTGGACCCTAAAAGTGCTCCGGGGCCAACTGTAACAGTACACTCAGGTCTGGAATGCACTGCCATGCAGAGTCCAGGGCCCGAAGGTCACATTTCAGGCTAGTCCCACAGGCCATCAGATCCAGGCTGAGGAAACACTGGTACCGGCAGCTGCTACAAAGAGAGCAATACAAGCTAATGCAGGGAGGACCTCTCACTGAGGAATTAACCGTCTTGGTCAGGAGGCTGAGAAGAGACAAATCCAGCACAGTTGAAGAAAAGTTGCCCAGCCTTCCAGGTCACGGGGGCGGGCCTACAATTCTTCTGTGCCGGGGTCCAATCCTCCTGAACCCAGCAGTCTAACGTGACTGTTTCTCAAATCTCATCTAGCGCAGCACACGGCACCTGGCGACTCCCTCAACTGTGGGCTGTGTCCTACAGGTTGACTACCTCTGCCTCAAGGCTGGACCTCAAGGGGGGGCCTCAAGGCGGGACCTCAAGGGGGGCCTCAAGGCGGGACCTCAAGGGGGGGCCTCAAGGCGGGACCTCAAAAAGGGGGGGGCCTCAAGGCTGGACCTCAAGGGGGGCCTCAAGGCTGGACCTCAAGGGGGGCCTCAAGGCTGGACCTCAAGGGGGGCCTCAAGGCTGGACCTCGGATGTCGTCCTGCCACTCCCTGTGACTTACCTGAAGATATTACCATTGCACCAGCACTGCAGCTCATGGGGTCTTCAGAGAGCGGTCCTGATATGAAGGGGATTGAACGGTTTAGGGAGGAGTTTGAGGCTCCACCCCCAAAGCACACGCGTCAGTGTACACATATACACACATCAGTGAACACAGTTTGAAATAATTCTCTTTATACAAGAAAGTCTACAATTAAAAACCAGACTCTGTCTTCCCACGCACGACCGGCCCCTGAAAAAAAGGGGCGGGGGGAATTCATAGAGTTCATGGTCACCACTCTCCCCTCCCCCCCGATAAGTGTCCTAGAGAAGGGGGGCCGGGGGGGTCAGCAGCTTCCTTCCTCAGGTGGGGTGTACAGTCCGTCTCTGTAGATGGGGCGGAGGAAGGGAGGTGATGAACGGGGGATGACGGGGGCGCAATGTCACCACAGTCGATGCTGGTGAAGGTTACGGCTTAGGACAGAGCGGATATCGGCTGTAAACCTGCATGTGAGAGGAGAAGACGCACGTTAGTGGTGTGCACAATAAAGTTACATCATTCAAAAATGTATCACAGGAACCTCAACGTTATAGTGGTCAGAAGAGCCAAACATAGAGAAGGTGGAGAGTCCCCAATACCACCAGGTGACCCTGTGCTCGGCACCCTCTCACCCCAGCTGATGGATGAGATGTCCTGATATACAATGTATTCTGAGCCCTGGTGATGGATGATGACATGTCCTGATATACAATGTATTCTGAGCCCTGGTGATGGATGATGACATGTCCTGATATACAGTGTATTCTGAGCCCTGGTGATGGATGACATGTCCTGATATACAATGTATTCTGAGCCCTGGTGATGGATGACATGTCCTGATATACAATGTATTCTGAGCCCTGGTGATGGATGATGACATGTCCTGATATACAATGTATTCTGAGCCCTGGTGATGGATGATGACATGTCCTGATATACAATGTATTCTGAGCCCTGGTGATGGATGACATGTCCTGATATACAATGTATTCTGAGCCCTGGTGATGGATGACATGTCCTGATATACAATGTATTCTGAGCCCTGGTGATGGATGACATGTCCTGATATACAATGTATTCTGAGCCCTGGTGATGGATGACATGTCCTGATATACAATGTATTCTGAGCCCTGGTGATGGATGACATGTCCTGATATACAATGTATTCTGAGCCCTGGTGATGGATGACATGTCCTGATATACAATGTATTCTGAGCCCTGGTGATGGATGACATGTCCTGATATACAATGTATTCTGAGCCCTGGTGATGGATGACATGTCCTGATATACAATGTATTCTGAGCCCTGGTGATGGATGACATGTCCTGATATACAATGTATTCTGAGCCCTGGTGATGGATGACATGTCCTGATATACAATGTATTCTGAGCCCTGGTGATGGATGACATGTCCTGATATACAATGTATTCTGAGCCCTGGTGATGGATGACATGTCCTGATATACAATGTATTCTGAGCCCTGGTGATGGATGACATGTCCTGATATACAATGTATTCTGAGCCCTGGTGATGGATGACATGTCCTGATATACAATGTATTCTGAGCCCTGGTGATGGATGACATGTCCTGATATACAATGTATTCTGAGCCCTGGTGATGGATGACATGTCCTGATATACAATGTATTCTGAGCCCTGGTGATGGATGACATGTCCTGATATACAATGTATTCTGAGCCCTGGTGATGGATGACATGTCCTGATATACAATGTATTCTGAGCCCTGGTGATGGATGACATGTCCTGATATACAATGTATTCTGAGCCCTGGTGATGGATGACATGTCCTGATATACAATGTATTCTGAGCCCTGGTGATGGATGACATGTCCTGATATACAATGTATTCTGAGCCCTGGTGATGGATGACATGTCCTGATATACAATGTATTCTGAGCCCTGGTGATGGATGACATGTCCTGATATACAATGTATTCTGAGCCCTGGTGATGGATGACATGTCCTGATATACAATGTATTCTGAGCCCTGGTGATGGATGACATGTCCTGATATACAATGTATTCTGAGCCCTGGTGATGGATGACATGTCCTGATATACAATGTATTCTGAGCCCTGGTGATGGATGACATGTCCTGATATACAATGTATTCTGAGCCCTGGTGATGGATGACATGTCCTGATATACAATGTATTCTGAGCCCTGGTGATGGATGACATGTCCTGATATACAATGTATTCTGAGCCCTGGTGATGGATGACATGTCCTGATATACAATGTATTCTGAGCCCTGGTGATGGATGACATGTCCTGATATACAATGTATTCTGAGCCCTGGTGATGGATGACATGTCCTGATATACAATGTATTCTGAGCCCTGGTGATGGATGACATGTCCTGATATACAATGTATTCTGAGCCCTGGTGATGGATGACATGTCCTGATATACAATGTATTCTGAGCCCTGGTGATGGATGACATGTCCTGATATACAATGTATTCTGAGCCCTGGTGATGGATGACATGTCCTGATATACAATGTATTCTGAGCCCTGGTGATGGATGACATGTCCTGATATACAATGTATTCTGAGCCCTGGTGATGGATGACATGTCCTGATATACAATGTATTCTGAGCCCTGGTGATGGATGACATGTCCTGATATACAATGTATTCTGAGCCCTGGTGATGGATGACATGTCCTGATATACAATGTATTCTGAGCCCTGGTGATGGATGACATGTCCTGATATACAATGTATTCTGAGCCCTGGTGATGGATGACATGTCCTGATATACAATGTATTCTGAGCCCTGGTGATGGATGACATGTCCTGATATACAATGTATTCTGAGCCCTGGTGATGGATGACATGTCCTGATATACAATGTATTCTGAGCCCTGGTGATGGATGACATGTCCTGATATACAATGTATTCTGAGCCCTGGTGATGGATGACATGTCCTGATATACAATGTATTCTGAGCCCTGGTGATGGATGACATGTCCTGATATACAATGTATTCTGAGCCCTGGTGATGGATGACATGTCCTGATATACAATGTATTCTGAGCCCTGGTGATGGATGACATGTCCTGATATACAATGTATTCTGAGCCCTGGTGATGGATGACATGTCCTGATATACAATGTATTCTGAGCCCTGGTGATGGATGACATGTCCTGATATACAATGTATTCTGAGCCCTGGTGATGGATGACATGTCCTGATATACAATGTATTCTGAGCCCTGGTGATGGATGACATGTCCTGATATACAATGTATTCTGAGCCCTGGTGATGGATGACATGTCCTGATATACAATGTATTCTGAGCCCTGGTGATGGATGATGACATGTCCTGATATACAGTGTATTCTGGGGCCAGCGCGGAGACCTCGTGCGACCACGTGGAGGGCCAATATGGAAAACACATGTTTGGGACTGACACGGTAGGACTAACACACCTCAAGGCGTCCAGCATGGGAAGCAGGTTGAGGAGGGCGGTGTCACTGGGATCACTGAACCAGGACTTGATAGGAATCGCGTTATCTGCAAGTCAAAATACAACATGTCTCAGTACATACATCACAGGACCACAGGAAAGCCACACACCGCACAGGGAGATTCAGAGGAAAGCCACACACTGCACCGTACAGGGAGATTCAGAGGAAAGCCACACACTGCACCGTACAGGGAGATTCAGAGGAAAGCCACACACACCGTACAGGGAGATTCAGAGGAAAGCCACACACACCGTACAGGGAGATTCAGAGGAAAGCCACACACTGCACCGTACAGGGAGATTCAGAGGAAAGCCACACACTGCACTGTACAGGGAGATTCAGAGGAAAGCCACACACTGCACCGTACAGGGAGATTCAGAGGAAAGCCACACACCGCACAGGGAGATTCAGAGGAAAGCCACACACTGCACCGTACAGGGAGATTCAGAGGAAAGCCACACACACCGTACAGGGAGATTCAGAGGAAAGCCACACACACCATACAGGGAGATTCAGAGGAAAGCCGCACACTGCACCGTACAGGGAGATTCAGAGGAAAGCCACACACACCGTACAGGGAGATTCAGAGGAAAGCCACACACACCGTACAGGGAGATTCAGAGGAAAGCCACACACACCGTACAGGGAGATTCAGAGGAAAGCCACACACACCGTACAGGGAGATTCAGAGGAAAGCCACACACACCGTACAGGGAGATTCAGAGGAAAGCCACACACACCGTACAGGGAGATTCAGAGGAAAGCCACAAACACTGTACAGGGAGATTCAGAGGAAAGCCACACACACTGTACAGGGAGATTCAGAGGAAAGCCACACACACCGTACAGGGGGAAGCCACACACACCGTACAGGGGGAAGCCACACACATCGTACAGGGGGAAGCCACACACACCGTACAGGGAGATTCAGAGGAAAGCCACACACACCGTACAGGGAGATTCAGGAAAGCCACACACACACACCATACAGGGAGATTCAGAGGAAAGCCACACACACCATACAGGCGTATTAAGAGGAAAGCCACACACACAGTACAGGGAGATTCAGAGGAAAGCCACACACACCGTACAGGGAGATTCAGAGGAAAGCCACACACACCGTACAGGGAGATTCAGAGGAAAGCCACAAACACTGTACAGGGAGATTCAGAGGAAAGCCACACACACTGTACAGGGAGATTCAGAGGAAAGCCACACACACCGTACAGGGGGAAGCCACACACACCGTACAGGGGGAAGCCACACACATCGTACAGGGGGAAGCCACACACACCGTACAGGGAGATTCAGAGGAAAGCCATACACACCGTACAGGG
>NW_017310074.1:16255-22169 GCF_000935625.1 Nanorana parkeri
GTACAGGGAGATTCAGAGGAAAGCCACACACACCGTACAGGGAGATTCAGAGGAAAGCCACACACACCGTACAGGGAGATTCAGAGGAAAGCCACACACACCGTACAGGGAGATTCAGAGGAAAGCCACGCACACTGTACAGGGAGATTCAGAGGAAAGCCACACACACCGTACAGGGAGATTCAGAGGAAAGCCACGCACACTGTACAGGGAGATTCAGAGGAAAGCCACGCACACTGTACAGGGAGATTCAGAGGAAAGCCACACACACCGTACAGGGAGATTCAGAGGAAAGCCACAAACCGTACAGGGAGATTCAGAGGAAAGCCACAAACCGTACAGGGAGATTCAGAGGAAAGCCACACACACTGTACAGGGAGATTCAGAGGAAAGCCACAAACCGTACAGGGAGATTCAGAGGAAAGCCACACACACTGTACAGGGAGATTCAGAGGAAAGCCACGCACACTGTACAGGGAGATTCAGAGGAAAGCCACAAACCGTACAGGGAGATTCAGAGGAAAGCCACAAACCGTACAGGAGATTCAGAGGAAAGCCACGCACACTGTACAAGGCGGAGAACCGTTACCTGGGTGACTCCGGTACGCTCCCGGCGAGTTGTCCAGGATAACCACACTGGCCAAATCATTGTGAACCACAGAGAGGTCTTTGATGTAACTGCCCAACTCCAGCGTGCAGTGCTGCGGGGGAGAGAGGAGACGCAGCAAGTCAGTCATACAGTCACCAGATTCATCCTGTCCGTGGTCAGTGGAAGGGGAGGTGACAACACTGCAGCGTGGTACAAGCAGCCGGCTCATCTGGGACATTCCAGCATGATGGAGCCACATGTTCTCTAGCACAGCACTGATCACATTAAAGGTCGGAGCCTTTCATTGGTTCCCTGCGGAGTCTGGGAATAAAGTATGGTGCAATCCTGAGCCATCATGTCCACATCAGCACAATGATGTCATTCTGAGGGCCTATTGTAGGAATGCAACCAATCAGAGAAGAAGGAAGGGTTAGGCCTCAGGTGACACCATTGGAGCAGTAGACCCTTCAGAGGGTGCTGTGCCTCAGGTGACAACATACCCAGCAGTAGACCCTTCAGAGGGTGCTGTGCCTCAGGTGACACCATACCCAGCAGTAGACCCTTCAGAGGGTGCTGTGCCTCAGGTGACACCATACCCAGCAGTAGACCCTTCAGAGGGTGCTGTGCCTCAGGTGACAACATACCCAGCAGTAGACCCATCTGAGGGTGCTGTGCCTCAGGTGACACCATACCCAGCAGAAGACCCTTCAGAGGGTGCTGTGCCTCAGGTGACACCATACCCAGCAGTAGACCCTTCAGACGGTGCTATGCCTCAGGTGACACCATTGGAGCAGTAGACCCTTCAGAGGGTGGTGTGCCTCAGGTGACAACATACCCAGCAGTAGACCCATCTGAGGGTGCTGTGCCTCAGGTGACACCATACCCAGCAGAAGACCCTTCAGAGGGTGCTGTGCCTCAGGTGACACCATACCCAGCAGTAGACCCTTCAGAGGGTGCTGTGACTCAGGTGACACCAATCCCAGCAGGAGACCCTTCAGAGGGTGCTGTGCCTCATGTGACACCATACCCAGCAGTAGACCCTTCAGAGGGTGCTGTGCCTCAGGTGACACCATACCCAGCAGTAGACCCTTCAGAGGGTGCTGTGCCTCAGGTGACAACATACCCAGCAGTAGACCCATCTGAGGGTGCTGTGCCTCAGGTGACACCATACCCAGCAGAAGACCCTTCAGAGGGTGCTGTGCCTCAGGTGACACCATACCCAGCAGTAGACCCTTCAGACGGTGCTATGCCTCAGGTGACACCATTGGAGCAGTAGACCCTTCAGAGGGTGCTGTGCCTCAGGTGACACCATACCCAGCAGTAGACCCTTCAGAGGGTGCTGTGCCTCAGGTGACACCATACCCAGCAGTAGACCCTTCAGAGGGTGCTGTGCCTCAGGTGACACCATACCCAGCAGTAGACCCTTCAGAGGGTGCTGTGCCTCAGGTGACACCATACCCAGCAGTAGACCCTTCAGAGGGTGCTGTGCCTCAGGTGACACCATACCCAGCAGTAGACCCTTCAGAGGGTGCTGTGCCTCAGGTGACACCATACCCAGCAGTAGACCCTTCAGAGGGTGCTGTGCCTCAGGTGACACCATACCCAGCAGTAGACCCTTCAGAGGGTGCTGTGCCTCAGGTGACACCATACCCAGCAGTAGACCCTTCAGAGGGTGCTGTGCCTCAGGTGACACCATACCCAGCAGTAGACCCTTCAGAGGGTGCTGTGCCTCAGGTGACACCATACCCAGCAGTAGACCCTTCAGAGGGTGCTGTGCCTCAGGTGACACCATACCCAGCAGTAGACCCTTCAGAGGGTGCTGTGCCTCAGGTGACACCATACCCAGCAGTAGACCCTTCAGAGGGTGCTGTGCCTCAGGTGACACCATACCCAGCAGTAGACCCTTCAGAGGGTGCTGTGCCTCAGGTGACACCATACCCAGCAGTAGACCCTTCAGAGGGTGCTGTGCCTCAGGTGACACCATACCCAGCAGTAGACCCTTCAGAGGGTGCTGTGCCTCAGGTGACACCATACCCAGCAGTAGACCCTTCAGAGGGTGCTGTGCCTCAGGTGACACCATACCCAGCAGTAGACCCTTCAGAGGGTGCTGTGCCTCAGGTGACACCATTGGAGCAGTGGACCCTTCAGAGGGTGCTGTGCCACAGGTGACACCATACCCAGCAGCAGACCCTTCAGAGGGTGCTGTGTCTCAGGTGACACCATTGTAGCAGTAGACCCTTCAGAGGATGCTGTGCCTCAGGTGACACCATACCCAGCAGTAGACCCTTCAGAGGATGCTGTGCCTCAGGTGACACCATACCCAGCAGCAGACCCTTCAGAGGGTGCTGTGCCTCAGGTGACCCCATACCCAGCAGTAGACCCTTCAGAGGATGCTGTGCCTCAGGTGACACCATACCCAGCAGCAGACCCTTCAGAGGGTGCTGTGCCTCAGGTGACCCCATACCCAGCAGTAGACCCTTCAGAGGATGCTGTGCCTCAGGTGACACCATACCCAGCAGCAGACCCTTCAGAGGGTGCTGTGCCTCAGGTGACCCCATACCCAGCAGTAGACCCTTCAGAGGATGCTGTGCCTCAGGTGACACCATACCCAGCAGCAGACCCTTCAGAGGGTGCTGTGCCTCAGGTGACCCCATACCCAGCAGTAGACCCTTCAGAGGATGCTGTGCCTCAGGTGACACCATACCCAGCAGCAGACCCTTCAGAGGGTGCTGTGCCTCAGGTGACCCCATACCCAGCAGTAGACCCTTCAGAGGATGCTGTGCCTCAGGTGACACCATACCCAGCAGCAGACCCTTCAGAGGGTGCTGTGCCTCAGGTGACCCCATACCCAGCAGTAGACCCTTCAGAGGATGCTGTGCCTCAGGTGACACCATACCCAGCAGCAGACCCTTCAGAGGGTGCTGTGCCTCAGGTGACCCCATACCCAGCAGTAGACCCTTCAGAGGATGCTGTGCCTCAGGTGACACCATACCCAGCAGCAGACCCTTCAGAGGGTGCTGTGCCTCAGGTGACCCCATACCCAGCAGTAGACCCTTCAGAGGATGCTGTGCCTCAGGTGACACCATACCCAGCAGCAGACCCTTCAGAGGGTGCTGTGCCTCAGGTGACCCCATACCCAGCAGTAGACCCTTCAGAGGATGCTGTGCCTCAGGTGACACCATACCCAGCAGCAGACCCTTCAGAGGGTGCTGTGCCTCAGGTGACCCCATACCCAGCAGTAGACCCTTCAGAGGATGCTGTGCCTCAGGTGACACCATACCCAGCAGCAGACCCTTCAGAGGGTGCTGTGCCTCAGGTGACCCCATACCCAGCAGTAGACCCTTCAGAGGATGCTGTGCCTCAGGTGACACCATACCCAGCAGCAGACCCTTCAGAGGGTGCTGTGCCTCAGGTGACCCCATACCCAGCAGTAGACCCTTCAGAGGATGCTGTGCCTCAGGTGACACCATACCCAGCAGCAGACCCTTCAGAGGGTGCTGTGCCTCAGGTGACCCCATACCCAGCAGTAGACCCTTCAGAGGATGCTGTGCCTCAGGTGACACCATACCCAGCAGCAGACCCTTCAGAGGGTGCTGTGCCTCAGGTGACCCCATACCCAGCAGTAGACCCTTCAGAGGATGCTGTGCCTCAGGTGACACCATACCCAGCAGCAGACCCTTCAGAGGGTGCTGTGCCTCAGGTGACCCCATACCCAGCAGTAGACCCTTCAGAGGATGCTGTGCCTCAGGTGACACCATACCCAGCAGCAGACCCTTCAGAGGGTGCTGTGCCTCAGGTGACCCCATACCCAGCAGTAGACCCTTCAGAGGATGCTGTGCCTCAGGTGACACCATACCCAGCAGCAGACCCTTCAGAGGGTGCTGTGCCTCAGGTGACCCCATACCCAGCAGTAGACCCTTCAGAGGATGCTGTGCCTCAGGTGACACCATACCCAGCAGTAGACCCTTCGTTCCCCTCTCATTTCCCTCGAATGACATCAGGAAGCACCCAGAGGATATCCGAGGTGACAACAATGGTGGCAATTCTGGAATTCCCCGACTCCGAGCCTTACAGACCCCACAAAAGGAACTAGAAGATTAGGATGAAAAACCAAAACACCATTCCAGGTCCACTGAGTGGAGGTCAGGAAGTGACACTGAGACGGGGAGAGCCCCGGAAGGCCCGTCACCAACACTGTATCCACTGGACGGACCTCTGAACACCGCCGCTCGCAAACCGCAGTCCAGCCGTCTCCATGGAAACCGGTTCCTGCTGAATGGAGGACGTCAGCACTCTATTACATGTGATAACCAGAGCTGGCCGCACCCCCGTGACATCAGCACAAACAAAACTTTATTGTTCTGTACAAGAACACAAAACTTCACCCATGAGAGTGCGGCCGGCCTGCTTATGACCGATACACGGGCGCTGAGCTACGTACAGCCATCTACATGGAGGAAGTCTGGAGACATGAGGCAGACCGGGATTGTGGTGTCGCCCGCCCCTCCCCCTCCGCCCCAAGCTCCACCCCCAGCTCCGCTCACCTGTCTGTAGAAACGCCTCTGTAGGATTCCTCTGTTATTATCTAGTTTATCGGCCACGGCAGAACCGTATATCTCCATACTGGCTGTGAAGACGACCAGCTCGTACCACTGACTGACCTGGGCAGGGAGATACACAACAGAAGAAGATGATTGAATGTCCCCGTCTCAGAGATATACACCAGAAGGTAACAACATTCCCATCTGTGGTATATAATACAACGTAACTCCGCCTCCAATCATTCCCCGACGCATCACCGACACGCAGAGGCTTCCAGCAAGGCTTTGGTGACCCAACATGGAAGGTCCTCTCCAATAATGGGGGGGGAGGTCACAGAAAACTTTGCTGAGCATTTGTCTTTTCTTAAATGTCCAACGAGGGACACAGGAAGTCTGAACTGTCGGGTCATACTGCCGCCAACTGCAGTGTGACCCATCCCAGTACCAAGAGCCCTGTCGTAGACACATCGGGGGCGGGTGCCGTGTCCCTCAACGGACTACAAAGAAAGAGTTCTACAGCAAGTACAACTGGAGGGGCGGGGACAGCAACCAAAACACCAACCATGGGGGACACAGAGCCGCCTGGAGGTCCTGACATCAGAGGAGTCCACCTGATAGAACTAAGGCATGATGGGAGTGGGAGGAGTCATCCTGGGCAGGCCTACAATGCTTCTGTTTGCCAGTGTCTAATCCCCCTGGAGGATGCAGCATAACCCGACAGTCCAGGACTTCCTGTGTCCCTCAATGTACAGAAAGAAACCAATATCCCCCCCACCCCGTTCCC
>NW_017310074.1:22505-22872 GCF_000935625.1 Nanorana parkeri
ACAGAAGAGGGGGTAGGGGGGGGGTTACAGATACTCACTGAGTCGGTTCCTGGAGGCCGGAGACAGAGGCAGAATATCATATCTCACCGTCTGGTACTGGATGACCTGGAAGAGAGGACATGATATAACTCCGCCCACATTACCTCCCCTTCCCCCTCACCAGTAGACCCTCATAATGGGCACAGCGGGGGTACAGACCCAGGAACTCAGCACAGGGATGGTGGGGGCCCCTCATAATGGGCACAGCGGGTGTACAGACCCGGGAACTCAGCACAGGGATGGTGGGAGCTCCTCATAATGGGCACAGCGGGTGTACAGACCCGGGAACTCAGCACAGGGATGGTGGTAGATGGCTCAGTGGGTAGGG
>NW_017310074.1:22972-23435 GCF_000935625.1 Nanorana parkeri
GGGGCCTCATAATGGGGGCAGCGGGGGTGTACAGACCTGGGAACTCAGCACAGGGATGGTGGTAGATGGCTCAGTGGGTAGGGCGATGTAGGACGGAGCTCGGTAGGTAGTAGGTGGCTCGGTGGGCAGTATGGATATGGTGGTAGATGGCTCGGTGGGTAGGGCGATGTAGGACGGAGCTCGGTAGGTAGTAGGCGGCTAGGTGGGCAGTATGGATATGGTGGTAGATGGCTCGGTGGGTAGGGTGATGTAGGACGGAGCCTGGTAGGTAGTAGGTGGCTCGGTGGGCAGTACTCACGGTGCGGACCTGCCTCCTCATCATATACAGCACGAAGCTCCATAGTTTGGCCGCGAACGCCACGAACCCTCGCAGGCCGAGCAGCCCCGGTGCCCGCATCATCCCGGGGGTGGGCAGGGGGAGATGTCGGGCGAGTGTCGGGGGTTTCCGGCTCTCACATCCCGG
>NW_017310074.1:24218-24586 GCF_000935625.1 Nanorana parkeri
ACACGGACACACAACCGCTCAGAAGATCTCTGACAGCCGCCATGGCTGGGCGCTCCGCGTCACTTCCGCTCATACAGGGGACACCCACTGCGCCTGCGCATACCCCGGCCCGGGACACCTACTGCGCTTGCGCCGTGCGAGTGGCAAAGGGACTTACTGCGCTTGCGTCAAGGGTTGGGGGAGGCTGAGGGAGGATCTACTGCGCCTGCGCCGTGTAACCACTGAAAAAATGTAGAGGCGCGTGACCGGAGAGCTCTGCGCTGTGTGCGAGCACGGCTTCTTCCCGCCGCCAAGTGCCTGACACAGACTACAGCGTGACGGGATGCAGTCTACCACCTCATATAATGACCCCCCACCCCTGCAAATAC
>NW_017310074.1:26199-26864 GCF_000935625.1 Nanorana parkeri
TTACATCAGAAGTCCCCCACTTCACCAAATACCACCCATCCCCCTACCTGAGGTGACCCCCCACTTCACCATTGGGATGTGCAGGGTGGACAGGGCCCGGGTGTCCTGGTACAGCCACAAAAGTAGAATATTTGTTGTCCTCATGAAGGAGAACGTTGATTCAGTTCTTCTCCTGAGGTCAGTGAACACGTGAAAGGGTCATACCTCTCATCCCGTGCATCATGTGATCAGAGAACCCGTGCATCATGTGATCAGAGAACCCGTGCATCATGTGATCAGAGAACCCGTGCATCATGTGATCAGAGAGCCTTCCGGTGCAGAGTGCTTGCACAAAGACGAGCCGCCTGATACTAAACATGGCGGTCCTATAGTATGATATGGAGGAGTTCTGATAATTGGGTCACTTTCAGATCCATAACTGGAACCAGAACCATCGCTTTCAGATCCATCATCCATAACTGAAACCAGAACCATCGCTTTCAGATCCATCATCCATAACAAACCAGAACCATCGCTTTCAGATCCATCAACCATAACTGGAACCAGAACCATCGCTTTCAGATCCATCATCCATAACTGGAACCAGAACCATCGCTTTCAGATCCATCATCCATAACTGGAACCAGGACCATCGCTTTCAGATCCATCATCCATAACTAGAACCA
>NW_017310074.1:27402-30451 GCF_000935625.1 Nanorana parkeri
TTACATCAGAAGTCCCCCACTTCACCAAATACCACCCATCCCCCTACCTGAGGTGACCCCCCACTTCACCATTGGGATGTGCAGGGTGGACAGGGCCCGGGTGTCCTGGTACAGCCACAAAAGTAGAATATTTGTTGTCCTCATGAAGGAGAACGTTGATTCAGTTCTTCTCCTGAGGTCAGTGAACACGTGACATCATGTGATCAGAGAACCCGTGCATCATGTGATCAGAGAACCCGTGCATCATGTGATCAGAGAGCCTTCCGGTGCAGAGTGCTTGCACAAAGACGAGCCGCCTGATACTAAACATGGCGGTCCTATAGTATGATATGGAGGAGTTCTGATAATTGGGTCACTTTCAGATCCATAACTGGAACCAGAACCATCGCTTTCAGATCCATCATCCATAACTGAAACCAGAACCATCGCTTTCAGATCCATCATCCATAACAAACCAGAACCATCGCTTTCAGATCCATCAACCATAACTGGAACCAGAACCATCGCTTTCAGATCCATCATCCATAACTGGAACCAGAACCATCGCTTTCAGATCCATCATCCATAACTGGAACCAGGACCATCGCTTTCAGATCCATCATCCATAACTAGAACCATAACTGGAACCAGGACCATCGCTTTCAGATCCATCAACCATAACTAGAACCATCGCTTTCAGATCCATCATCCATAACTGGAACCAGGACCATCACTTTCATATCCATCATCCATAACTAGAACCATTGCTTTCAGATCCATCAACCATAACTAGAACCAGAACCATCACTTTTAGATCCATCAACCATAACTAGAACCAGAACCATCACTTTCAGATCCATAACTGGAACCAGAACCATCGCTTTCAGATCCATCATCCATAACTAGAACCATAACTGGAACTAGGACCATCGCTTTCAGATCCATCATCCATAACTAGAACCATAACTGGAACTAGGACCATCGCTTTCAGATCCATCATCCATAACTGGAACCAGAACCATCGCTTTCAGATCCATCATCCATAACTGGAACCAGGACCATCGCTTTCAGATCCATCATCCATAACTGGAACCAGGACCATCACTTTCAGATCCATCATCCATAACTAGAACCAGAACCATTGCTTTCAGATCCATCAACCATAACTAGAACCAGGACCATCACTTTCAGATCCATAACTGGAACCAGGACCATAGCTTTCAAATCCATCATCCATAATTAGAACCAGGACCATCACTTTCAGATCCATAACTGGAACCAGGACCATCGCTTTCAGATCCATCATCCATAATTGGAACCAGGACCATCACTTTCAGATCCATCAACCATAACTAGAACCATCACTTTCAGATCCAGGATATCCATAACTAGAACCAGAACCATCACTTTCAGATCCATCAATCATAACTGGAACCAGGACCATCACTTTCAGATCCATCATCCATAACTAGAACCAGGACCATCACTTTCAGATCCATTAACCATAACTGGAACCAGTACCATCACTTTCAGATCCATTTACCATAGCTGGAACCAGGACCATCGCTTTCAGATCCATAACTGGAACCAGAACCATCACTTTCAGATCCATAACTAGAACCATCACTTTCAGATCCATCATCCAGAACCATCGCTTTCAGATCCATCAACCATAACTGGAACTAGGACCATCGCTTTCAGATCCATAACTGGAACCAGGACCATTGCTTTCAGATGCATAACCAGAACCAGGACTCAACCCATATACTCTAAGCAATGAGAGGGTTCAGCAGGACAAAGCTCTGTGGTGTTTGTATTGGATGATGAGGATTGCGCTGACTGCTCTCTGAGGAGAAGGTTGTCCAAGTACACACCGCTTTGGGGATCTCCAAAGGCTGAAGTAGCACCAAAAAAGGAGCCAGCACCTTGGTGAAGACCTGGGATACAATGGACAGTCT
The DNA here is from genome assembly GCF_000935625.1 of Nanorana parkeri. Classification (NCBI taxonomy): domain Eukaryota; kingdom Metazoa; phylum Chordata; class Amphibia; order Anura; family Dicroglossidae; genus Nanorana; species Nanorana parkeri. The sequence goes on from NW_017310074.1 coordinate 29,340, forward strand.
AAATGGAAGGACAACAAACTGGTATTATTGTGTGTTGACAGAAAACGCAGGTAGTACTTGTGGGCATCCTTTCTGTTCACCAAGGGCAGAAAGTCTCCCGGGTGAAGGGAAAGGGGGTAGATTTCATACAAACCTTTGGATGTGCAGAAACCCATTGAAGATCTTCAGAGAATAGGGTGGAACCCTACCTGATGTGACCCCCCACTTCACCATTGGGATGTGCAGGGTGGACAGGGCCCGGGGGTCCTGGTACAGCCACAAAAGTAGAATATTTGTTGTCCTCATGAAGGAGAACGTTGATTCAGTTCTTCTCCTGAGGTCAGTGAACACGTGAAAGGGTCATACCTCTCATCCCGTGCATCATGTGATCAGAGAACCCGTGCATCATGTGATCAGAGAACCCGTGCATCATGTGATCAGAGAACCCGTGCATCATGTGATCAGAGAGCCTTCCGGTGCAGAGTGCTTGCACAAAGACGAGCCGCCTGATACTAAACATGGCGGTCCTATAGTATGATATGGAGGAGTTCTGATAATTGGGTCACTTTCAGATCCATAACTGGAACCAGAACCATCGCTTTCAGATCCATCATCCATAACTGAAACCAGAACCATCGCTTTCAGATCCATCATCCATAACCAACAACAACCATCGCTTTAAGATCCACGCTTTCAGATCCATCAACCATAACTAGAACCATCGCCGTGACCAGGAGAAGGAATAATCTAAGAGATCACTGGAACCAGGACCATCGCTTTCAGATCCATCAACCATAACTAGAACCATCGCTTTCAGATCCATCATCCATAACTGGAACCAGGACCATCACTTTCATATCCATCATCCATAACTAGAACCATTGCTTTCAGATCCATCAACCATAACTAGAACCAGAACCATCACTTTTAGATCCATCAACCATAACTAGAACCAGAACCATCACTTTCAGATCCATAACTGGAACCAGAACCATCGCTTTCAGATCCATCATCCATAACTAGAACCATAACTGGAACTAGGACCATCGCTTTCAGATCCATCATCCATAACTAGAACCATAACTGGAACTAGGACCATCGCTTTCAGATCCATCATCCATAACTGGAACCAG
>NW_017310074.1:31107-32472 GCF_000935625.1 Nanorana parkeri
CACTCGCTTTCATATCCATCAACCATAACTGGAACCAGGACCATCACTTTCAGATCCATCATCCATAACTAGAACCAGAACCATTGCTTTCAGATCCATCAACCATAACTAGAACCAGGACCATCACTTTCAGATCCATAACTGGAACCAGGACCATAGCTTTCAAATCCATCATCCATAATTAGAACCAGGACCATCACTTTCAGATCCATAACTGGAACCAGGACCATCGCTTTCAGATCCATCATCCATAATTGGAACCAGGACCATCACTTTCAGATCCATCAACCATAACTAGAACCATCACTTTCAGATCCAGGATATCCATAACTAGAACCAGAACCATCACTTTCAGATCCATCAATCATAACTGGAACCAGGACCATCACTTTCAGATCCATCATCCATAACTAGAACCAGGACCATCACTTTCAGATCCATTAACCATAACTGGAACCAGTACCATCACTTTCAGATCCATTTACCATAGCTGGAACCAGGACCATCGCTTTCAGATCCATAACTGGAACCAGAACCATCACTTTCAGATCCATAACTAGAACCATCACTTTCAGATCCATCATCCAGAACCATCGCTTTCAGATCCATCAACCATAACTGGAACTAGGACCATCGCTTTCAGATCCATAACTGGAACCAGGACCATTGCTTTCAGATGCATAACCAGAACCAGGACTCAACCCATATACTCTAAGCAATGAGAGGGTTCAGCAGGACAAAGCTCTGTGGTGTTTGTATTGGATGATGAGGATTGCGCTGACTGCTCTCTGAGGAGAAGGTTGTCCAAGTACACACCGCTTTGGGGATCTCCAAAGGCTGAAGTAGCACCAAAAAAGGAGCCAGCACCTTGGTGAAGACCTGGGATACAATGGACAGTCTAAATGGAAGGACAACAAACTGGTATTATTGTGTGTTGACAGAAAACGCAGGTAGTACTTGTGGGCATCCTTTCTGTTCACCAAGGGCAGAAAGTCTCCCGGGTGAAGGGAAAGGGGGTAGATTTCATACAAACCTTTGGATGTGCAGAAACCCATTGAAGATCTTCAGAGAATAGGGTGGACCCCCACTTTGCTTTGGGGAAAGTGAACAATATGACCCCCTGAGAAAGATGACCTAGGGCTGTGAGAAGATCAGATCTTGGCAGAGATCTTATTGGGTTTGACAGCAGAAAGTGAGGAGGAGCGCAGAGAGCGAAACTCCAGTTTGTAAGTTTGGTTACCACGCATTGGACCCAGGCATCGGCAATGTCCAGGACCCAGGAGACTGATGCCCCCTCACTAGTGAAAGTGGAGGGTACCCCCTTCATGGCACCTTTTCAGACTGGGCTAGTGTAATGAGCGGTGT
>NW_017310075.1:0-688 GCF_000935625.1 Nanorana parkeri
ACTGTCCAGGTGAATCCGGGACAGGTGGCAACCCTATCCTCCCCCCTCCCCCTCCCCGATACATTAGGGAATTGTTAGGTTGTTGTGCAGTGTCTCATTGTGGAGATTTCCCCCTTACTTCCTGTTAGAGAGAACACAGGAAGTGACATGAAATCCACATGACTTAGTCGGGGGGTCACCAGGGAACGGGAATCTCTCCGGAGGGTACAGACAGCAATACACATCATATAACAATGTATAATACCACATTGGATGTTTTAGGTGCCTGGAGCCAGAAAACAAATCACAGACAATAATCCAGATTAGTGTTACGCAGGTGCTGTGCTGTACTTACGTCCACGCTCTGTGCACGTGTTGCGGCAGTAGGTGGGGCAGCATTTCTTGCTCCCCTTACATACAAAGTCATCATTGCACCGATCCCTCTCTTCAGACGGGTCACAGTGGGCAGGACGCACCGGAACTCCAGGGCAGGAACCCCTCTTCACCACTGGAGGGGCAGAAACACCATTTATTACCCCAACCGACCGACCCGAAGACACAAATCACATCTCATTGTGTTACAGCCCCCCCTCCCCCCACCATGGTATATGTCAGAGCTATATAATGTATAATAGTGTGTGATTGTGGGGGGGACATTAGAGTGTAAGCTCCTCTGCACAGAGACTGATGTGACTGTGGGGGGGGGGGG
>NW_017310075.1:3145-5703 GCF_000935625.1 Nanorana parkeri
GGACAGTTGGATAAATGGCTCTATATTTAGGATGTATCCGGTCTATAAATGGCGGCTCTGGATGGACAGTTGGATAAATGGCTCTATATTTAGGATGTATCCGGTCTATAAATGGCGGCTCTGGATGGACAGTTGGATAAATGGCTCTATATTTAGGATGTATCCGGTCTATAAATGGCGGCTCTGGATGGACAGTTGGATAAATGGCTCTATATTGGGATGTACACTGATCAGCCATAACATTCTAATATTGAGGAGGTCCCCCTTCTCCTGACCCCCCCCCAGGCATGGACTCCTCTAGACCTCTGAAGGTGTGCTGTGGTATCTGGCACCAAGCCATCAGTAGCAGAGCCTTGAAGTCCTGTAAGTTGTGAGGTGATCGGCCTTCATGGATCGGACTTGTTCTTCCAGCACATCACATCCCACAGATGATCGATTGGACGGAGATCTGGAAAATTTGGAGGCGGAGCCATCACCTCAAACTCATTGTTGTTCCTCAAACCATTCTTCCCCCATGTGTGCAGTGTGGCCGGGCGCATTATCCTGCTGAAGGAGGACACTGCCATTATGGCTCTCCGTCCATACCAACCCATATGCCGGGTGCACTGCACTAGTATAATTGGGGGAGTGACACTCATAGGAATAATGAAGTATACTGGTGTCACCCAGCAGGCCCCACCCACTACAGGAAGGGGCAGATACTAGACCAGTCCCCCTGCACAATGAGAGGGAGCAGCAGTGAGCGGTCTTTATTACAGGAAGCTCCGAGTCTCACAATGATGTAGGGATGTAATATTTCTCCACATTCTCCTCCTGTGGTTCTGATCCGTCAGTGTGAGGTTGGTCCTCTTAGCGGTGTGCTGGCTCACAGTGTGCAGTGATTATTGTCAGTCACATGCTGTGTTCCGTGTTCTCCAGCCGGGTGTGCGAGAGATTAGGGATGTTTAATACCCGGCTGGCCTGCTGTGCATGCTGGGAGAGCTATTACATATCTGAGGCACTTCCTGTCACATGGTCTCCCCTCCGGGGGTTTCCTCTCTATGAGGATGTATCTATAACTATCTAGGCCCCAGGTCTGAGAGTGTAGGGGGATGGGAAGCTGTGGGGATCTCCCCTCCTGGGAGGTGTCCATACGTTACTGGCTGCTATGGAGTGCTACAGTACAGGCCTGGAGGAAGCAGAGCTGCAGTTGTCCCCCACATGGAGGTGGCGAGTGACCGAGTCTCAGGACGTCCCACAGGAACCTTCCCATGGCTGTCCTGCCTTGGTGTGAAGACGGAGCATACACTAGAACCTCAGCTACAAGGAGCCAATGTACATGCGTCCAGCCAGTAGAGGTCTAAGATAGAAGACTATGGGACTGCGCTGTGATGTCATTGTACCCTGCGCTCCCTCATCCTCTCTCCTTACTCTTCTCCGCGCTATTCAAAGTGACTGACGCTCATCGCTCGTCATACCCGATGATTAGCGTTGTATCTTCAGAGGAACATGCCTGGGGACAAGGTCATCCTCATCCGGGGGTCCCACTTGTAATACACAAGACCCAGCTGGGTGGAGGCATTGTCATTATAGATATGTAGCGCCCTCGGTTATGTTGCTACTAAATTTAGTGTATATCTGGACTGTAATCAGTTCTGCGTTCTACAGGTTTCCCTGAGTTTGCTGGATGGATTGCTTCCCCCTGTGGCTGGGTTGGGGCCTCAGCATACAGTGAAGGAGGATCTATCCTCAGACTGCGACTATGCATCTGACTCTGACCAATCCCTGAGCAGGATGACGCGGGGGTATGGCTGAAAGTAGCCGATAAAAGGTTTGGGGACATTTTCCAGTCCAGAACTCTCCTCCCCCCCCCGCGGGCCCTCCATGGGAGGAGGTCTGTGTGCTACAGGTGGCTGGCCTGGGCCTCAGCATGTGGCAGATGTTGGGGGCCCAGAGACTTCAGATGCTACTGAAAGGAGACCTGATGGAAGCCGGGCTGGAGGTGGAATCTGCCTATGGAGAAGTGTCGCAGAGGAGCTGGTGAGATCTACCGTCTGGAACCCTGTAAGAGATCCATCGCCCTAATCTCAGGTACTTTACTGGAGAGAAGCCAGTCGTTGCCTTAGAAGTTCAGAGACAGTTCTCTCTCTCTCTCAAGGTCCTGGACTATTTCTGGCTGTCCTCTGTGCTATTACTGGTCGCTCTTACAGGACCATTGTGCTACAGATACAAGCCGTTGCTAAGGGAGAAGACAGTCTCCAAATTGTTACTCGGGTCTCCTGCAAATCCCCAAACCCTCTCTAGTTGATCCTGTGCAATAAATGTTAAAAAGACCCCACGACCCGAGCCTGTTCTGTTCCAGTGTCGGTGTTGCTGGAGCTGAGGAAGGGGCCGGTGGCTGGCAGAAACAGGATGGAGAGCCCAAGTTCATATTGAGCGGCTCCTTCAGAGGTGAGCGCTACAGATATATCCAAGTCTCCCACTTGGGGGAGGCTCAAGATCTTCTACTTACCTATAGGTGGGCAGTGGCAGCCAGCTGATTGGAGAGAGTCATCTCATGTGACCCCCCCCCCCCCAAA
>NW_017310075.1:6067-10825 GCF_000935625.1 Nanorana parkeri
GTGTCGGTTGGGGGGGGGGGGGGGGGGGGGGGTATTGGGATCAGGGGACCTTTTCACAGACAATGTGCCAACCTACAGAACCCTGAGCACTATTTATATCCAGTGATCTGGCTGAAGGTCCCATATGACGCCCTGCTAAGTCTCCTGAGGAGGATATTAGAGAAAAGAGCGCATCCTTGTAAAAGGTGCCCATACACTGCACGATTGTCATACGAGAATCGCGGGAAATCCTGCGATCGTACAAGAATCGAGCAGTGTGAATGAAGACGTGCGCCCGTACAGTAGAAATGGTCGCACGTCTTTTGTCTCTAAGGAGCACGCTAGAAAACCAGCCGAAAATCGTACGATTTTCAGCTGGTTTGAACGGTGCTCGGGAGACAAATGGCGAACGGGCTGTTGTGCGCACACTGCCCGTTCAGCATTGGTCATCGGAAGCCCGCCCCTCAAGGGAGCGGGCTTGCGATGATCGCAAGTACAATCTACCTGTCCAAGATGGGCAGATCGTACGTTTTTTTGTTTAAAACTACTTTACAACCCTCGCAAGCCTAGGTCTTGCGAGGGTTGTAAAGTGTATGGCCACCTTAAAGGTGCCCATACACTGCACGATTCTTGTACGAGAATTGCGGGAAATCCCGCCATCGTACAACGTACGGAAGGCGTGCTACCGTTTCTACTGTACGGTTCCACGTCTTCTGTCGAACAAGCAGACTTGAAAACCCGCCGGGAATCGTACGATTCTCGGCGGGTTAGTGGCCTGCTTGTTCGACAACTGCCGAACGGGCCGGTGTGCGTACGAAAAAAAATTAAAACATTTACAAAACCATTCATAATTCTGCCCAGAGCTACATCACCACATCTCATTATCACCCCAACCGTCTTCTCTTCTCCTCCCAACACCTTCTGCTCCCTTGCAAAGTGCATTGCAGCTTACGATGAGAATGCAAAACATGCGTTGACCCTCCTGCAGCTTGTCCTCCCCTCTCCCCCAATGGTGAGATTTCCCCCAGTAATTCATTGCTGTCCCTCCCCCTCCCAGGGGTCACCTTCTCACAGCTGAACTCCCATCATAAGGTCCTTATTCTATATTATGGAGAATCCATCTGGAGAGGGCGACACCATCATCTGGCTTTGTAGTGGCCATGGGAGGCGGGGAGAACCAATGCTTCTCATTGATCTCAATGCTTCCCTCCTCGAGAGACACATGGAGTATCAGAAGTATAGACCCCACAGAGCCCACCACAGATCCTGCAAAGCCCCCCATAGATCGTGGAGACCCCCTGAGACCCTGCAGTCTGATGCATCTCAGGGGGGCTGTGCAAGATCTGTGGTGGGCTTTGCAGCCTGCAGAGCCCCCTACGGATCCTGTAAAGCCCCCCACAAGGTATTGCACGGCCCACCTGCAACTCTTTGGTGGGCTGTGCAGAACCTATGCTGGGCCCTGCCAGCACAGTCGTCCTACCTGGCAAAGGAAACCCAGCCCGAGCCTCGGCGACGCCTCCATCGCAGTCTCTGGTCTTGCATCCTCCGTTGTAGTCTTCAGCCCCGCCTCTTCCATCTTCTCTATCTCCACCCCCCTGCCTCTCCGTCCCCTCCTGCTCCCCCGTCCGCCACTTTCTCCCCGTTAACATTAGGCAGCCAGGCTACTGGTTTCTGTGCAGCCCGGCTGCCTAAATGTTTGGGGGGGATTTTTGCTGCCCCCTGGAAGCTGCTACCCGAGGCAAACGTCTTGTTTGCCTCATGGCAGATACCGCCCTGATGACAGGACGAAGAGGGAGTCAAGATTTGGGTACGAGTTCAGCGGATGTTCTCTGCTGGTCAATGAAGGTGATCTGCTTATGGACAGTGTCAACATACACTCTTCCAGTGTTGCATCATTGTTTCTATCACTCGGGTTTGTAACAGTTAATTGAACACCGAAACCTGCAGTGAAGGAACAATTTGTGCACCAGCCAGAGCTCCATGTTCCGAGGGTGATGGCCCCCCTAAAAGTTGGTTCAGAGAAGGGCAGTTTTCAACTCGGAGGTCAGAGCCCCAGTTACCGCTAAATCACTAATTGGTCAAGTCGGTCTAACCATTAGACATATAGAAAACCCATGACCTGGATGTGCTCCTCTCACCCCATATTCAGGTGTTCACGTAGATCTGCGGGCCAGCGAGCCAGAGACACCGGACCAACTTGAGCAATGACAAGGAGCAGGATTGTTGGAAAGAAAACATTGCGCTCAATTTAGTTTTCTTTCATTTGAACCAATGGCCAATATTTCCAGACAATCCTCTGAGGTCCAGACTCTCTGCAGAGGTAGACGCATCAAATGTGAAAACCAACATATGTCCCCGTTATAGCATCAAATCCACCCCGCATGTTCCTTCTCCACTTCCTGATTTATAAATGCTGCAATTTCAGTGGAAGAAGAAAAGAGAAATTCAAGACAGCGAGAAGCAAAATCTCCTCCGGAGGGCACCCGGCTTGATGGGTACTTGGTCTGGGACTGGACGGAGAGACATTTCATGTTACACATGGCAGCAGATACAAGCAGAGCAGTAACAGTGATATGTGGGGTCATCTTCTGTGCCTCATACCCCAAATCAGCCATGTTCCCTTCACACTGAGAGCACTACAGGGGCGGCCATTGCTTTCTCCTGAACATGTCCACCACCAGCTGAGCCGAGCACTGAATCTGTTCCCCCCATGCAGAGCAAAGCACCACAGTCACCAGACTCTCATCCTCTCTCCCCCACTCCCGGGAGCTAGAAGAAACCATCTGGTACTTCCAGGCATGGAGGAGCATGTGACATCACTGGGCCAATAGGTGCTGTGCGATGGGGTGTCCATAGCCCTGTGCAAGTCATGATTCCGGTGACTTTCCTGTCACTTCTACTCCTGAACAGAGCGCAGGGAAGGCCGGTGTATGAGGCGGCAATGAGGTTCTGTTCTGCATGGGCAAAGCATGGACTGACGTTGGGTCACCGACCTCCAACACGCATGTGGTCAGACCTCCCAACTAAAAAGGAGGAGCGGAGTGATTGTGGGGGAATGTCACCAGCTATGTAGTCTGATATTTCACCAAAGCTAAAAACTAATTGTGATAGAGATAAAAAATATAAAAGTATTATAAAATATCAGAGATTACACACCCCGCTCACCCCTGACCGGACTGAGTGGGCATTCATCAGTGTCAGGTGTTGGAGGTCGGAGGTCCGATTCAGCTCTGGGAGGATCTGATTGGCCGCTTTGACCAATGCAGACGCCGCCAGTTCCACCCTCACACATAACGTGGTCTAGTATTGTATCCTCACCGCCGGCCACTTACCCCAGGGATCCCAGCAATCAATAATGCAACCGACATCGCAGCACTTCTGTATGCCGGGACAATTCGAGTCGAAGTCGCACGTCTTGAGGATGGGGTACTCGCAGGCGACAAAGGTGTTCACAATGGGGCAGGAGCCAAACTTCACCGCTGTAAGGAAAGACGTTCACCGTTATCTGCGTCTCCCGGGAACACCTTCTATACACATCTCATCGTTTCCTTCTACAATCTCACATTCCAGGTCTTGGGATCATTTCATGTCTGACCCTCCCCCCTCCCCCGTGTTGGGTACATTAGGGAACTCTTAAGATTTTGTTTTGCTGTGTCTCATTGTGGAGATATCCGGACCCCAATGAGATGCCGCCAGGGGAAACCGCATTGGAGCTCATTCCAGAGATGACCCCTGGATACATTGCACTACAAAACCATCATGGTCCACTTTTCATTCTATTCCCCCCACCAGCCATGATCTGCCAGAAGCACAGAGACCCAGTGATGACATCACCGAGTCTAAAATAAGGTGTGTAATGGAAAGGCTTTATTTAAGGACTGAACCAGGGAAGGTAAGATAGAGTGAGTATAGCTGCCAGAGTCGGATATCCCACAAGGCCAACCAAGGCCCGGCCTTGGGGCAGCAGGGGTGTGGAATTCCTATCTCCCGATGCCAGGGACATGGAGTTCCGGGCGCCGGGCAATTGTTTTCTACATTTAGCCCGGCTTTGGGCAAGTAGAGCTAAATGTACAGCGGGGAAGCTGACGCCTGTTTTGTACAAGTAATCCCGGCAATGTCACTGGGACCACTTGTATGCAGCCTGCAGGTCTGCCATTCTCCATGTGGTAGGGGCAGTAGGAGGTCATTGGAGGATGAAATAGGTGCTTTCCTCTTCTCTTATTGAGAAACTCCTACAGCCTGGTTTGGCATTTCAGTAGGTGTCCAAGCACAGTGCCCGAGTATAGAGGCCAGATTTGCTATGATGGAGGGTGGCACACGTGATTGGGGAGGGTCAGTTCCCAACAAGCAGCTATATTTGTGTTATGCAGGTGTTGTGGTCCACTTACATCCAGGCTCTGTGCACTTCCTGCGGCAGTAGGTGGGGCAGCATTTCTTCGTCCCCTTACATGCAGCGTCATCCTTGCACAGGTTCTTCACTTCAGTACGGTCACAATAGGGAGGACGCTCCGGAGCTCCAGGACACGAACCCTTCTTTGGCACTGGAGAAGCAGAAAGACCATTTATGACACGAGATGTATCCGGACAGCCACAGGCCGCTCAGCCTCACATCAATGATATGCAACGTATGAGGGAATGGTCAGAGACTTCAGAAATGTACATGTGATAAGGGCACCAGAAGTACTACCCAGCATGGATTTATGGAGGACTGGTCATGTCAGACACATTCTATGAGGGGAGTTCTGGGGGGGGGGGGGGGCAGAGACTTCCCAGGAGTTG
>NW_017310075.1:11276-16009 GCF_000935625.1 Nanorana parkeri
AACAAAAAGTCAAATAGGTTATTGTATTAAAAAAAAAAAAAAAAAGATCTATTCCAGGGACAGATATAATTCTATCACTTTATAGAACACTGGTAGGGCCACATCTGGGGGGCGGGGCTCAGTTTTGGTCTCCTTGTCTTACGCGGGATGTCTGGGAGCTAGAGAAAGTCCAGAGAAGGACAACGGAATTAAGAGGGACGGAGGATGGAGGATCTGCGTTATGAAGAATGTCTTCAAAAATATGTTCTCCTCAGAGAAGAGATGTAGAAATTAGACCCCAGCACACCAGAGGCCCATCCCTATTCACCCGCAGCTCATTCCAGCTCCCCCTGGACTATGTTTACTGGGATTCTGGTCTGGAGTGCAAATGGGACGTTCCGAATACTTCTTAAGAGACGTGATTGTAATTTATAAACTCATCAATGGGGAATACAATCCTGAAACCAAGAACCTCGAGGAGGACATGAGCAAGCCAGAGAAACTGAACCAACCTGAGTAACAAGGTGCAAAATTTTGTACAAATAAAATTGAGCTCCATGTTTTTTCCGTTAATTTGAACCAAATGGCCAATGTTTCCAAATCTGAGATCCATTCTCTCTACAGAGATTAAGATACGTCAAACGTGAAACCCAACATATGTCCCCGTTATAGCACCAAAATCATCTCCGCATGTTCCTTCTCCACTTCCTGTTTTATAAATGCGGCAATTTCAGTGGAAGAAGAAAAGAGAAATTCAAGACATTGAGAAGCAAAATGTGGAGAAGAACCGTTCTGGAAGCCTCCTAATCAGACCTCTTACAGTCATTTCAGACACGTTTGGCAAGTTGGAGTTTGTTCCATCCTGCACCTCCTACCTGCGGGGTCTTTGCACACATACTGGCAGACATACGGGCAGCACTTCTGTTTCCCCTTACAGTCCCGGTCATAGGTACAGTGGCGATCCTCCTCGGGTATCACCGGAGTGCAGGGGATGAACGGTATCGGAGATGCCGGACACTCCCCCGGCTTGATGGATGGTCGGGCTGGGACTGCGACTGGAAGGAGAGACATTTCATGTTACACATGGCAGCAGATACAAGCAGAGCAGTAACAGTGATATGTGGGGTCATCTTCTGTGCCTCATACCCCAAATCAGCCATGTTCCCTTCACACTGAGAGCACTACAGGGGCGGCCATTGCTTTCTCCTGAACATGTCCACCACCAGCTGAGCCGAGCACTGAATCTGTTCCCCCCATGCAGAGCAAAGCACCACAGTCACCAGACTCTCATCCTCTCTCCCCCACTCCCGGGAGCTAGAAGAAACCATCTGGTACTTCCAGGCATGGAGGAGCATGTGACATCACTGGGCCAATAGGTGCTGTGCGATGGGGTGTCCATAGCCCTGTGCAAGTCATGATTCCGGTGACTTTCCTGTCACTTCTACTCCTGAACAGAGCGCAGGGAAGGCCGGTGTATGAGGCGGCAATGAGGTTCTGTTCTGCATGGGCAAAGCATGGACTGACGTTGGGTCACCGACCTCCAACACGCATGTGGTCAGACCTCCCAACTAAGGAGGAGCGGAGTGATTGTGGGGGAATGTCACCAGCTATGTAGTCTGATATTTCACCAAAAGTTAAAAAACTTGTTTTGGTTTAGAGAGAAATATAAAAAAAAAAAAAATATAAAATGCAAAAATATATAAAAGTATTATAAAATAAATTCTATCAGAGATTGCACACCCCGCTCCCCCCTGACCGGACATTCCTCAGTGTCAGGTGTTAGAGGTCAGATTCAGCTCTGAGAGGATCTGATTGGTCGCTTTGGGCAATGCAGACGCCACCAGTTCCACCCTCACACATAACGTGGTCTAGTATTCCATCCTCACCGCCGTCCACTTACCCCAGGGGTCCGAGCATTCAATAACGCAGCCGACCTCGCAGCACTTCTGTTTTCCGGGACATTGTGAGTCGAAGTCGCAGGTCTTCAGGATGGAGAGCTTACAGAGGGCAAAGGAGGAGGTCACCACAGGGCAGGAGCCAAACTTCACCACTGCAAGGAAAGACATTTACCGTTATCTGCGTCTCCCGGGAAACACCTTCTATACACATCTCATCATTTCCTTCTACAATCTCACATTCCAGGTCGGGGCACTTCCAGGTTTTGGGATCATTTCATGCAAATTATTATTTTTGGACAATCAGTGCATATTAAGTCTGACCCTCCCCCCGTGTTGGATACAGTAGGCAATTCTTAGATTTTGTTTTTATTGCTGTGTCTGATTGTGGAGATATCCGGACCCAATGAGATGCCGCCAGGGGAAACCGCATGAGGCTGCCCCATTATAGGGATGACCCCGGATACATTGCACTCCAAAACCATCATGGTCCACTTTTTCTTCTATTACCCCCACCAGCCATGATCTGCCAGAAGCACAGAGACCCAGTGATGACATCACCGAGTCTAAAATAAAGTGTGTAATGAAAATAGAAAGGATTTATTTAAAATGTGACCAGGGAAGGTAAGATAGAGTGAGTATAGCTGCCAGAGTTGGATTTCCCACAAGGCCAACCAAGGTCCGGCTTTGGGGCAGCAGGGCGTAGAGGGGCAGCAGGGGTGTGGAATTCCTATCTCCCGATGCCAGGGACATGCAGTTCCATGTGCCGGGCGGGTATTTTGTTTTCTACATTTAGCCCCGCTATGGGCAAGCAGAGCTAAATGTAAAAAACATCACACCCAACAACAGCCGACCATGGATGGCGTTCCTGGTGCTGTGCCGCCATCTAGAGTTGGTAATAGAGAGGTACACCCCTCATAGAATCTGGTGTACGGGTGATGGCCACAGGCGGGACCCGACATTATTTTCTAAATAAAAGGCTACAGCACATAATAGGAGACTTCACTGGAGGGGGAACCAGAAGGACGACACTAAAGCCACCCTTAGAAACTGCGACAAGAAGCCATTTTCCTGGGAATGAGTCATACCCAAGAAGTCCTGTGTGATTTGGGGTCAGTGCCCAACAAGCAGCTATAGTTGGGTTATGCAGCCTCTGTGCACTTCTTCCCCCTTACATACAACGTCATCCTCGCACAGGTCCCTCACTTCAGTCCGGCCACAATTTCATTCCAGCTCCCCCTGGACTATGTGTACTGGGATTCTGGTCTGCAAAAGGTCCATTGGCATTGAAGAACCTTCATGTCCATGGGTAGAAAACTGGTTGCAGGACCTCATCCAGAGGGTAGGAATATACAGGACGTCCTCCAATCAGACCAGAAGGGTGAGTAGAGGGCCCCAGGGGCCAATTCTGTACATAAGTGATAAAGAGGTGGGAATACATCGCTCAGATGACAGGAAGCTATAGAGGACAACGGGCTCTCTACAAGACATAGAATCCCTGCAGCAAAACCTCGATGAAGTAGAAGAGTGGGCAGCAATGTGGCAGAAGAGCTTTAATCTAGACTCAGGTCATGTACTTGGGAGTGAAGAACTTGAATGTAGGGGGGGGGGGGGTCTCTGCTGGGGAAATCAGAGATGGGGAAAGACTTGGGGGTCCTCATATTATAATAATACAGGATTTATAAAGCGCCAACAGTGTGTGCAGCACTTTACAATATGAGGACATTATAATCACAATACAATTCAGGACAAGATGGTAAGGAGGGCCCTGCCCCTGAGGGCTTACAATCTAAAAGGAGAGGGGCAGCAAATGTCACTGAACTGTATACCAGACATGTGACATGGACTGCCCAACCAGGAACCAGTATAATGGGAGATGTGATGTGACCGGCTCAGTGTTCCCTGTACAGCGCTGCGGTATATGTCAGAGAATTCAGGACAAGATGGTAAGGAGGGCCCTGCCCCTGAGGGCTTACAATCTAAAAGGAGAGGGGCCAGTGATACATGAGGAGGGAGCTGTGTGTGGGGATGAACGTGATGGTTGAGTGGTTAGGTTGGAGGTGGGATCGGTTTCCCTGAAGAGATAAGTCTTAAGGGAACGCCTAAAGGCAGTCAAGGCCGGAGACAGACGGACAGGTTGGGGTAGAGAGTATATGGGGTATAGACCACACAACATCATGCAATGCCGAGCTCCAATCTGAGAGTAGAATAGTGTCTTGTATAAAAAAAAGATCTATTCCAGGGACAGACATATAATTCTATCACTTTATAGAACACTGGTAGGGCCACATCTGGGGGGCGGGGCTCAGTTTTGGTCACCTTGTCTTAGGCGGGATGTCTGAGAACCACACCCGAGGCCCGGCACACCCGGGGCCCATCCCTAGCCACCCGCAGCTCATTCCAGCTCCCCCTGGACTATGTGTACTGGGATTCTGGTCTGGGGTGCAATGGGACGTTCCGAATACTCCTTCAGAAGAGACGCGACTGGAATTTATAAACTCATCAATGGGGAATACAATCCTGAAACCAAGAACCTCGAGGAGGACATGAGGGAACCACAAGACATTGGAGGGGACACAATATATTCTTAAAGTGACACTAAACTCCGGAGATACATCCTAAAAATCCCTCCGAACCCCCAAACTCTGAGCAACAATGTATCTTGGAGGGGGGCTACGTCTGTTCCCCATGGTCCCTGTGTGTTGTAGAGTAGTCACCGCTCCAAGCTCCGCCCCCCGGGATGGACTACAATCTCATGTTTAGTTTACTCATTTGTATTGAGATTGTAGTCCATCATCCCGGGGGGAGCTTGGAGCGGTGACTACTTTACAACACATTTCAATTTTGTCAGATTTGGTG
>NW_017310075.1:16174-16501 GCF_000935625.1 Nanorana parkeri
GTGTTCAATACCGTACCACACAAACGGGTCATTTACACACTAAGGTCCATTGGCATTGAAGAACCTTCATGTCCATGGGTAGAAAACTGGTTGCAGGACCTCATCCAGAGGGTAGGAATATACAGGACGTCCTCCAATCAGACCAGAAGGGTGAGTAGAGGGCCCCAGGGGCCAATTCTGTACATAAGTGATAAAGAGGTGGGAATACATCGCTCAGATGACAGGAAGCTATAGAGGACAACGGGCTCTCTACAAGACATAGAATCCCTGCAGCAAAAACTCGATGAAGTAGAAGAGTGGGCAGCAATGTGGCAGAAGAGCTTTAAT
>NW_017310075.1:16650-25978 GCF_000935625.1 Nanorana parkeri
CTCTGCTGGGGAAATCAGAGATGGGGAAAGACTTGGGGGTCCTCATATTATAATAATACAGGATTTATAAAGCGCCAACAGTGTGTGCAGCACTTTACAATATGAGGACATTATAATCACAATACAATTCAGGACAAGATGGTAAGGAGGGCCCTGCCCCTGAGGGCTTACAATCTAAAAGGAGAGGGGCCAGTGATACATGAGGAGGGAGCTGTGTGTGGGGATGAACGTGATGGTTGAGTGGTTAGGTTGGAGGTGGGATCGGTTTCCCTGAAGAGATAAGTCTTAAGGGAACGCCTAAAGGCAGTCAAGGCCGGAGACAGACGGACAGGTTGGGGTAGAGAGTATATGGGGTATAGACCACACAACATCATGCAATGCCGAGCTCCAATCTGAGAGTAGAATAGTGTCTTGTATAAAAAAAAGATCTATTCCAGGGACAGACATATAATTCTATCACTTTATAGAACACTGGTAGGGCCACATCTGGGGGGCGGGGCTCAGTTTTGGTCACCTTGTCTTAGGCGGGATGTCTGAGAACCACACCCGAGGCCCGGCACACCCGGGGCCCATCCCTATCCACCCGCAGCTCATTCCAGCTCCCCCTGGACTATGTGTACTGGGATTCTGGTCTGGGGTGCAATGGGACGTTCCGAATACTCCTTCAGAAGAGACGCGACTGGAATTTATAAACTCATCAATGGGGAATACAATCCTGAAACCAAGAACCTCGAAGAGCTATAGACATGACTAGTAGCCATAGAGGAGTGTCACTTACCTGCAGTCACCACATGGAGGAGTAGCGCCCCCAGGAGGATGGATGGGGTCAGCGCGGCGGTCAGTCTCATGTCGGGGGAGGGGAGGGATCGGCTCTCTGGTCGGGTTTTCTATCTGAATGGAATAAATAAGAAATGACAATAATCTGGTCACATTGTCGCCGTCTTCCAGTCACCTCCCTGCACTCCATTACCTGGACAGCTGCAATCACTCCTGTATACTGACCCACACCTCCGATATATATACCCCAGGAGGCCATGGGGGAGGGGTGTGATCACATGTCAATCCCTAATTCCCACAATTAACCCTCCGCGTGCTGCTGCTCTGCCTTCCTCACCTCTGGGAAAGGATTGTTCATACATTGCAATACACGTTCCATCTGACCCCCAGAGTCCAGAGACCCCCTCCCCTCCCCCACCCCCGTGTACATGGAGGATGTATTACCAGGGGTGTGAGCCGGGGGGATCCCTCATGGAAAAGTCTACAGGACGGGTATAGGGGAGCGCGGAGGGTTAATCGCAGTCTGAGCTCACATCACCTGATACTAGTATCT
Organism: Nanorana parkeri; assembly: GCF_000935625.1. NCBI lineage: Eukaryota > Metazoa > Chordata > Amphibia > Anura > Dicroglossidae > Nanorana > Nanorana parkeri. The sequence goes on from NW_017310075.1 coordinate 17,981, forward strand.
GCGATCTCCACCAATGAGAGATTATAATATATTCACCATTGTCATCTAGAGATATAGTGAGGAGGAAATCTTCCATTGGAAACATTGTATCTGTCTGACCAGAGGAGATTTCCTCTCACTTCCTGTCACATCTCTGAGACAGGAAGTGAGAGGAAATGTCTCCAACAGAACACAGATGGCAAAATACAAACTGGCAGAGGAATCATTGTCTATACATTCCCTGTAACTATTCATGTCTCCATGGAAACCGGCGACTCTGGGTGGACAGTTGGATAAATGGCTCTATATTTAGGATGTGTCTGGTCTATAAATGGCGGCTCTGGGGGGACAGTTGGATAAATGGCTCTATATTTAGGATGTATCCGGTCTATAAATGGCGGCTCTGGAGGGACAGTTGGATAAATGGCTCTATATTTAGGATGTATCCGGTCTATAAATGGCGGCTCTGGATGGACAGTTGGATAAATGGCTCTATATTGGGATGTACACTGATCAGCCATAACATTCTAATATTGAGGAGGTCCCCCTTCTCCTGACCCCCCCCCAGGCATGGACTCCTCTAGACCTCTGAAGGTGTGCTGTGGTATCTGGCACCAAGCCATCAGTAGCAGAGCCTTGAAGTCCTGTAAGTTGTGAGGTGATCGGCCTTCATGGATCGGACTTGTTCTTCCAGCACATCACATCCCACAGATGATCGATTGGACGGAGATCTGGAAAATTTGGAGGCGGAGTCATCACCTCAAACTCCATGTTGTTCCTCAAACCATTCTTCCCCCATGTGTGCAGTGTGGCCGGGCGCATTATCCTGCTGAAGGAGGACACTGCCATTATGGCTCTCCGTCCATACCAACCCATATGCCGGGTGCACTGCACTAGTATAATTGGGGGAGTGACACTCATAGGAATAATGAAGTATACTGGTGTCACCCAGCAGGCCCCACCCACTACAGGAAGGGGCAGATACTAGACCAGTCCCCCTGCACAATGAGAGGGAGCAGCAGTGAGCGGTCTTTATTACAGGAAGCTCCAACTTGTGATTGACAGAACCGCCTGGGATTATAGCCTGACAACCGCCTAAGCCGGTAGTTAGGACCGCAGCTGAGATCCACCATACCTCTCCCAAACTCTGGTGCATGAGATTAGCGTTGTATCTTCAGAGGAACATGCCTGGGGACAAGGTCTTTAACCTATAGGTAGGCAGTGGCAGCTGATTGGAGAGGGTCATCTCATGTGACCCCCCCGCCCCCGCAGATCAGGGCTATACTGGATGACTGCAGAGATCTGGAATACACAAAGCTCACCAAGATTCCAGAGGGATACACATGACTCTTGTATGAGGACAATGTCTGCTGATCCCGGAGTTCAGCCTGAAAGAGACCCGGTCTGGTCAGTGACAGTGTCTCTGTGACCCCCAAACACATTACACTCCCCTCTCCAGGGATCCCCTGAATCCACCCTTCTCTGCCAATCCATCCACTGGCCTCCATCCCTCACTTTTCTCTGCCAATCCTTGCATGGTGCTCAGTTTACCAAACCATTCATAATTTTGCAAAGAGCTACATCACCGCATCTCATTATCACCAAAACCATCTTCTCTTCTCCCAAGACCTTCTGCTCCCTAGCAAAGTGCATTGCCCTTAATTTAAATAAACATATTGGGGGAGAAGGCACATAGGTGGGACAGAGTGAGGACTGTCAGTACTGGAACATCATCTGGTGCCCAGTGTGGAAGCGATCACATATCTCTGTGCGGATTTGTTGGTTTCATGGACATTGTACAAGTGGTATTTGTACACTTTGACCCACCTGCAGGGCTGGATTTCCCACAAGGCCAATCAAGGCCTGGCCTCGGGGCAGCAGGGAGTAGAGGGGGCAGCAGGGGTGTAGAATTCCTATCTCCCGATGCCCCGGACATGCAGTTCCAGGCACCGGGTGGGTAGTTTTCTATATTTAATCTGCTTTGGGCAAGCAGAGCTAAATGTACAGCGGGGAAGCCGCCCCTGGTTGTCTACAAGTGATCTCGGCAATGTCACTTGTATGCAGCCTGCTGGTCTGTAGGGTGCATTGAGAAACCTGGCCTTGGGGCAGCAGAGAGTAAATCCGGCCCTGCCCACCTGGTGTGATGCGATACTCGTCTATATAACAAAAACCCCCAAACATCTCAGTGCTGCAGATTTAAATGGCAGTTTATTGGTTAAGTCATCACCAGGGTGATGGACAGACAAATGTTAGTAGTTCCATCATCTTCTAGAATATCTGGGTGACTTCTCCCGTGTCCAGTTCTACTGCAACTTCACTCCTGATGGGAAGAAAATGGAAAACATACATGAGCAATACCCTCCTATCACAATGCCGGTCACCAGGTCATCAAGAAGGACTATGAAATGGACCAAAAGCTGCATCTCAGTTTGTCCAGCTCCTCATATCCAAGTTCCCTCCTGCAGCTTGTCCTCCCCTCTCCCCCAATGGTGAGATTCCCCCCCCAGTAATTCATTGTTGCCCCTCCCCCTCCCAGGGGTCACCTTCTCACAGCTGAACTCCATCATAAGGTCCTTATTCTATATTATGGAGAATCCATCTGGAGAGGGCGACACCATCATCTGGCTTTGTAGTGGCCATGGGAGGCGGGGGAGAACCAATGCTTCTGGTCTCGAGGAGGGAAACATTGAAATCAATGAGGAGTATCAGAAGAGCTCCTTTTAGATGAGTAAACGCAATGATCCTCTTCCACCCTGCCCCTCATCATGCCTCCATGCAGGTTACCCAACAACTGGGCTCACACAGGAGGAGACATGTCTCGGTAGTGTCAGGTGGAGTGGCCAGTGAAGACTGCACTATAATAGATCACCCAAAAGGTGTAACCATAGACAAAGCTCCTCCTATGGGGCCCAGAATGTTGGCTGTCAGGTAGCATTTGATACATGTGGCGCCTGTATATGGATTACTTGCAAAGCAATTTGTATTCTGTATCACTAGGAGGCTTTTGCAATTGATATTAAAGAGATAGAGGGCCCCGTAATGGTTATGTTATAGGGCCCCTTGATGTAAAGTTATAGCTCCTGGTCACACTTCCAGCTTCTGCGTCTATGTATAAAGAGTTCTCCACCTTTTCCTGTCAGCCCTGCTTGGCTGTCCTCATAGTATCTGAACCCCCCACCGGCTAAAGAGGATGTCCATCACAGGAGAAGAAGAAGAGTTGAAAAGAGAAGAAGAGTTCAGCCGACCCGTCTCCAGGTCTGCTGGTTATTATAACGACAAGCAGTAGTCACTGAAGGAGATCCGCTTATGGTCGTTCTTCTCATATCCTCAAGTTTGTAGGACTCGGGTTTGAAGTTACCTAGACTATGAAACCTGCAGTCAAGGAACAATGTTTACAAAACGATGGACCCTCCTGAAAGTTCGGGGGGTCTACCAAAGATTGAGGAGAGTTTGGAGTCTGACCGTCAACTGGTCAAGTCTAACCGTTAGAAAAAAACAAAACCCATGACCTGAAACGAGTCTTCTGACCCCATATTCAGGTGTCCATGTAGATCTGCAGACCAGCGAGCCAGAGACACCGGACCATCCCGAGTAACAAGGTGCAGAATTTTGGAAAATAAAAATTGAGCTCCATGTTTTCTTCCTTTAATTTGAACCAAATGGCCAATTTTCCAGACAAGTTTCTGAGATCCATTCTCTCTACAGAGATTTAGATAAGTCAAACCCAACATATGTCCCCGTTATAGCACCAAAATCATCCCCGCATGTTCCTTCTCCACATCCTGTTTTATAAATGCGGCAATTTCAGTGGAAGAAGAAAAGAGAAATTCAAGACGGCGAGAAGCAAAACGTGGAGAAGAACCATCCTGCACCTCCTACCTGCGGGGTCTGTGCACGAATACTGACAGGCAAACGGGCAGCACTTCTGTTTCCCCTTACAGTCCCGGTCATAGGTACAGTGGCGATCCTCCTTGGGTGTCTTCAGAGAGCAGGGGACGATGGGTATCGGAGATACGGGACACTTCCCCGGCTTGATGGGTGGTGGTGCTGGGGCTGGATGGAGAGACATTTCATGTTACACATGGCACATGGCAGAGCAGTAACAGTGATATGTGGGGTCATCTTCTGTGCCTCATACCCCAAATCAGCCATGTTCCCTTCACACTGAGAGCACTACAGGGGCGGCCATTGCTTTCTCCTGAACATGTCCACCACCAGCTGAGCCGAGCACTGAATCTGTTCCCCCCATGCAGAGCAAAGCACCACAGTCACCAGACTCTCATCCTCTCTCCCCCACTCCCGGGAGCTAGAAGAAACCATCTGGTACTTCCAGGCATGGAGGAGCATGTGACATCACTGGGCCAATAGGTGCTGTGCGATGGGGTGTCCATAGCCCTGTGCAAGTCATGATTCCGGTGACTTTCCTGTCACTTCTACTCCTGAACAGAGCGCAGGGAAGGCCGGTGTATGAGGCGGCAATGAGGTTCTGTTCTGCATGGGCAAAGCATGGACTGACGTTGGGTCACCGACCTCCAACACGCATGTGGTCAGACCTCCCAACTAAGGAGGAGCGGAGTGATTGTGGGGGGAATGTCACCAAAGATAAAAACAAGTTTATTTAGTAGATCTGCAAAAATTAGGTCAAAGCGACTGGACCGTCTATTGTTCTAGAAGATGTTTCACTGGAAGAAAAATACGGCAAGTCGAGTTCCCTTGACTTAATTCTTACAGATATACCATGTGACCCGGAGGAATGAGAACCGTCACAGACAGTTTTAGTGTTAGAGGCAAAACAAAACAAAGCTATAAAAACATTATAAAATGTAAAATTTAAATTTTGAAAAAAACATAAAATATTATAAAATAAATTCTATCAGAGACTGCTCACCCCGCTCACCCCTGACAGGACATTCCTCAGTGTCAGGTGTTGGAGGTCGGAGGTCAGATTCAGCTCTGAGAGGATCCGATTGGCCGCTTTGACCAATGCAGACGCCGCCAGTTCCACCCTCACACATAACGTGGTCTAGTATTCCATCCTCACCGCCGTCCACTTACCCCAGGGGTCCGAGCATCGAATAGCGCAGCCGACCTCGCAGCACTTCTGTTTGCCGGGACAATTCGAGTCAAAGTTGCATTTCTTGGGGATGGGGAGCACACAGGGGGCAAAGGTGTACACCACGGGGCAGGTGCCGGTCTTCACCGCTGCAAGGAAAGACATTTACCGTTATCAGTGTCTCCCGGGAACACCTTCTATACACATCTCATCATCTCCTTCTACAATCTCACATTCCAGGTCCGGGGCACTTCCAGGTTTTGGGGTCATTTCATGCAAATTATTATTTATGGACAATCTTAAGTCTGACCCTCCCCCTCCATGAAGGAAGGACAGTGGGGCTACGTCTCATGGGGAACAGACGTAGCCCCCCTCCAGAAGGAAGAACAGTGTCAGAGAAGATTGGAGGATCCGAGTGATACACAAATAAGATACATTCTGTAGAGTTACTTTAAAGGGGTTCTTTACTGTGAGAGCGGTAAAAATGTGGAATTCACTGCCACGGACAATTGTATCAGAAGAAGGCATTGACAGCTTCAATTCACAGAATATACCGGGCTATGGGAATCACAAGAATGTCTCGTACACTCACACACACTATACAGGATGATCCTGATGGACCCGTGTCTTTATTTAGCCTCTAATACTATGTAATGCCCAATCCAACCAACCGACCCGACCCGACCCGAAGAGTCACCAGTACCCAGAAAAGATAAAAACACATTTCAATCTATATGTTTTTCAGCAGATTTGTTGAAGTGCTACAGCCATAGAAGAGCGTCACTTACCTGCAGACTCCACTTGGAGGAGTAGCGCCCCCAGGAGGATGGATAGGGTCAGTGCGGTCAGTCTCATGTCTGCGGTCTGGAGGGAATATGTCGGCTCTCTGATCGGTGGATGGTTTTTATATTCTGATCTGGAGGAAGAAACGTGTTGTTGTGTTCAGATATTTTCCCCAATTTCACAATAAACTTGTAAAATTGGTGACAACAGAGTTGTGATAATTGACTTCCTTACATTAAAATGCCGGGAGGTGCTGCAACAATCCCGGAACACCAATACACGCCCTGAGATATAAAACACGAGGTGTGGTCGCATGTTAACCCCGAATCATCACAAGGAACCTTCTGGAGGCACGAGAAATAATGGTTCTTCATTACATAAGGACACCCAAAGTTGGGGGGAATCTCCCGAAGAGAGACCCCCCCACAGGTGGGAGAAGGCAGAGGGGCCCATTTGTAGGTCACAGAACCTCCTGCCCCACTTCAAGAACAGGCCCCAAAGGTACCCGCACCCTCCGTCATCTGTGAGAGTCAAAAAGTGCCAATCGTGCATGAATAAAAACCGAAGTGCCAGCGCTCCACGCTGCCAGGCCTTAGGGGCCGCAGTGCAAAAATATTGCCCCGGACTAGCCATAAGGCCGGCCCTAGAGGCGATGTGCAGTAACTGCTTAAGTGCCGTGTCCATGTGTCAGTGAATCAGTGTTGGGGTCCTACACCCAATGTGATTCTCTGGCACCCCTGGGACGCCACCCCCAGGGGGCACAGCACCACGGGCTCCGCCGCCCCCCAACCCTCCAGCCAGACCAAGCAGGCACCCATTCCCATGAGAAGGTAGTGCCATCCAAGGTCCCTCCCCACGGTGGTCAACCCGATACCTACGGGTCTGACACATCCAGCAGGGACTGAACCTCTTCCGGCACCCACCAATTAGGACACATCCACCTCTCCAATAGACGGCGGCGTCCTGTCTCCCCCGGCAACTGATAAGAACAGATACTACACTTGACCTTAGCCAAAAGGCCGAGAAGCGACCAAAAGGCTATATGCGCTATTCACAATACCCCGTACAGCAGGCGAAGCGCAGAACGCATGGGGCTCGGCACAGCCCAACACACGTCCGGAGGGGGGAGAACGGTCTGCCGAAGGGGACCGAGTTCCATGAATGTTGTAAGGAGAAAACCCAGCGGCTAGCTGAAGGATCAGCCTCTCTTCTAGCTGACTGATCGCATGTTCTAAGGCCTCCGCTGGGAAATGGATCCGCCGCACACGTTCATTCAGTAATTGTTTCCGGGCCTTATGTAATAATCTGTTAGTCACAGCCAGGCGTTGATGTCATTTGCATAATTGGAGTCCAGGAGGTGTTATTAACCTGCCCAGACGTGTTATACAGCATTGTATGTGGCAGACAAGGGATGTTTTAGCACCTCTCTCTGGGCAGGTTAATAACACCTCCTGGACTCCAATTATGCAAATGACATCAACGCCTGGCGGCGACTAACAGATGACGAGGATCGGAGCGACATTCACCGTATTTATTCCCAGAGGATTTCTGTACAAGTCGTTCTGAATGGGGAGAGCTGGTCGGATGACGAGTGAAACGTCTTCAAGAATAATACAGCGAGTCCACCTGCCCGGACCTATTACAGGAATGACCCGGAGGAATGACCCCGAGGAATGACCCGGAGGAATGACCCGGAGGAATGACCCGGAGGAATGACCCGGAGGAATGAACCTTCGCAGACATAAACCTGTACTGTATATAACTGCTAGTAGATGTGTACGGGAGGGAGATGTCACGGTACCGAGCACAGGTACCTATACAGGTGAGCCGAATATATGTGACCACACTGCAGATACCACAACAATCCTTGTGAGTGATAGTTTAAAGGAGAACTATGAGGGGGGAGGGGCTTGTCACTCACCACATAGTTAGAGCCGACCTGTGACAATGAGACTGTCACAGGTCGGCTCAGTAAATCGGGAGGTGAGAGAACACATACCGGGTTTGCTCACCTCTCGATCCTGTCACTGCTCTCTGCCGTGACGGGGAGGGGCTAGATTCCCCCCTCCCCGCTCCGATCCTCCAGCACTGACTGGAGGAACGGACGGGGGAGGGGGCGGGTACAGCTGGCTCTGCCTCTAGATAGGCGGAGCCAGCTGTCACTCACGCAGCTGGGCGGATCC
>NW_017310075.1:27060-28921 GCF_000935625.1 Nanorana parkeri
TCTCCTTTCCCCCCCTCATAGTTCTCCTTTAAATACCCTCCCAGAGCAGCACCAGGTGACGGCCAATTGCTGGCAGACGCCTGCAGGCGAGCACTGGAACTGCAGGATCAGGTTCCAGCTCCACAGCACCACCTGGAGGGGCTCTGGTCCCTGACAGTAGAAGAGACTTTGTGACATGGGAGTTCCATCATCCCGGCCAATGAAGGTGGCAGAAGACTCCAGACCTGGTGAAGACGGAAGCAGCGGCTTTGGACCAACAAGGGGGAGCACGGACATGGCACTGCTGGAGCTAGTCTGCTATAATGTGATGCGGCGCTCCCACATATAGAAGGAGCTGCTGGGGATGGAGATCTGTCCTGCTGCAGTTCTGATGAAACGCGGCGCAGAGCATCGCGCGGCACAGAGCATCGCGCGGCACAGAGCTCTAATTCATCCCAAAGGTGTTCTATGGGGTTGAGGTCAGGACTCTGTGCGGCCAGTCACGTTCCTCCCCCCTCCCCCATCCATGTCTTTATGGACCTTGCTTTGTGCACTGGTGCGCGGTCATGTTGGAACAGGAAGGGGCCGTCCCCAAACTCCTCCCACAAAGTTTGGAGCATGAAATTGTCCAAAAGGCCGCATGGAGTTTGGAGGTCTGTAGCTATTGGCTCTGCAGACAGTTGGCGACTTCTGCGCACTGTGCGCTTCAGCATGCGCTGACCCCGCTCTGTCATGTGACGTGACCGACCACTTCCTGGCTGAGTTGCTGTTGTTCCCGGTTGCTTCCACTTTGTTATAATCCCAGGAACACCTGAATCACATGATTTGGAGGGGGAGGGGCCAATGCTTTTGGCAATATAGTGTATGTCTGTATTGGATGGACGCACGCCGTACAATCCCCGGGGCAACGCTCCAGTATTAGGTGCAATACCTGCCACACCACTCCTCGCTTCCACAGATACAAAGCACGCGCTCTTCGGCCATGCGCGTGATCAATGCGGGTACGTTGTGCACACCTCTGTATCGGTTATCTGCCATCAAGAATGAAAGACAAGACGGGACAATAGAGAAGAAATGGATGAACTCCGCCACATAGCGTATTTCGGAATAAAAAAAAAACTCATCGACTCCAATATAAATGTAGACATGTGCCATTCGTTTCGTTACGAATCGAAATTCGTAGGAATCCCGAATTGCAGTTTCCGAATTATATCCGAAATGCGAAATTCCGTTGACGTATTTGCGTTCCGTTACGAACATTCGTTATATTGAAGGTAAAAAGCAAAGTACATTTATATTGGAGTCGATGAGTTTTTTTTTAAGTCCGAAATACGAATTCCGTTAACAGATTCCGGATCCGAATTTCGTATTTCCTGCCTGTGTATTGTGATGCGACTCTCAGCAGCGGCGGATCCGGATTTCGTATTTAAAAAAAAATCTTGTCATGTTGTTCCTCATTTACAGGGGTAATACTAGTTCCCGATTCAAAGAAATTCGGATCCAAAATCCGTTAACGGAATTTCGTATTTCGGATGTAATTCGGAAACTGCAATTGGGATGCTTCCAAATCTACGAATTTCAGGAAAATTCAACGAATTTCCATTCGTAACGAAACGAAATCGCACATGTCTAGCCCTCGGGCTGCCCATGTATATAATAACACTCACGTAGTAGTAGTGAGGTACTGTAGAAGACAAATGTCCTCCTGTCAGGTGTCCTCAGAACCAACGTCCTCCTCAGAACCTCTGTCTGGGGTTCTTATTTAAGTTTTCTGCCCTGGGGCTCTTTCAGTGGCGGCTTCCATCGCAGCCTCGTCACTCAGGCCTCCTGTGACAGCATTCCTTGCAGTCCCGGCGCTGACATTGAGTTCAGAAGTATGTAG
>NW_017310075.1:30210-30538 GCF_000935625.1 Nanorana parkeri
GTGGGGGGGGGGGGAGGGGCTGTCGGGTGTCTATGGAGTCACCGTGTCACCTGTAGGAGGAAGAACGTGACTCCCTATTGTTTCCTGTCACTGATGCTGAGGGTCACATTCCCCCGACGCGTCCCAACCGTCACTGTCACCCATGATGAATGCAGCGCTCGTCCTTCTCATTCTGCCCTCTCTGGGGTACTCCGGCGTCATCCCCGATGGTGAGTAGATGGCCAATGGCGTTGGGTGTATCCGCTGAGGTTCTAGCGGCGGGCCCGGGCCCCCGGGGTTGTGGGGCCCCCGGGGAGGTCCGGTCTGTCTGGGGGGTGAGATCTGAGGA
>NW_017310075.1:31262-32452 GCF_000935625.1 Nanorana parkeri
TGGGGGAGGAGATCTGAGGATCCTTATTTTACGTTGAGTCCAATAAACGTGGAAATTCCAGTCACATGGCGGACGATCCCGATCCCTATCCTCTGTGATCGGACGGCTGGCTTAGGGACTTCACCATGGACAGTCCTTAATGTGTGGTTATTGTTTTATAATGGGGGCCCCGGTGGCTGAGGGGGCCCCACAATGCCTCCCTATGGGCTCCCAACATTATCATACTGATACAGATTGAAGAATGATATCCAGCCGTCGTGTCCATTCATCCGGGATTTATATCATCCTGCCGCCTTCCTGCCCCCCCCACTGTAATTCTGACCTTGTCCATTGTCTACATGCTGCAGGCCGGGAACTCGTCTGACCGGAGTGTCCGGTACTCGTCTGGTGTGTCCTCCGACTCTTGTGTCACTGGGGGGGGACGGGACACAAGAGTGAACAATCTGAAGACGTGTATAATTACCCCCCATGCTGTCAGTATTACAGAGGTCTCCTCTGGCCTCTCCTCTGACCTCTCCTCTGACTTCTCCTCTGGCCTCTCCTCTGGCCTCTCCTCTGACCTCTCCTCTGACCTCTCCTCTGACCTCTCCTGTGACGTCTCCTCTGACCTCTCCTCTGACCTCTCCTCTGGCCTCTCCTCTGACCTCTCCTCTGACCTCTCCTCTGGCCTCTCCTCTGCCCTCTCCTCTGGCCTCTCCTGTGACGTCTCCTCTGGCCTCTACTCTGACCTCTCTTGTGGCCTCTCCTCTGACCTCTCTTCTGGCCTCTCCTGTGAAGTCTCCGCTGGCCTCTACCGTGACCTCTCCTCTGGCCTCTCCTGTGACGTCTCCTCTGGCCTCTACTCTGACCTCTCCTCTGGCCTCTCCTGTGACGTCTCCTCTGGCCTCTACTCTGACATCTGGCCCCTCCTCTGGCCTCTCCTCTTCCCTCTCCTGTGACGTCTCCTCTGACCTCTCCTCTGGCCTCTCCTCTGGCCTCTCCTCTGACCTCTCCTATGATCTCTCCTCTGACCTCTCCTGTGACGTCTCCTCTGGCCCCTACTCTGACCTCTACTCTGACCTCTCCTCTGGCCTCTCCTCTGGCCTCTCCTCTGACCTCTCCTATGACATCTCCTCTGACCTCTCCCTCTGCCCTCTCCTCTGACCTCTACCTCTGACCTCTCCTCTGACCTCTCCTCTGGCCTCTCCTCT
>NW_017310076.1:0-353 GCF_000935625.1 Nanorana parkeri
TGCTTGCCTGAAGCGGGGCTAAATGTAGAGGAAAAAGTCCCTGCCCGGCGCCCCTTCAGAGCTCCCCCCCCAAGTGGTGGAATGCCAGGGCCTGGTCGTAAATGTGACGGCTGCGACCCTGGTAGTTATGCCAGTGCACCATGCGCCATGGAGCTGGTCCCCTGGGGGGTTCCCTGGCAAGGATTTATAACATTGCAGCGATGCCTCTTCTCTATAGATACTTTGTAGTGTTGCTGCACCAAATCACATAGAAAGTTCTGTGACAGCGTGCGCCAAAATCAAACACTTGCCCCCCAGTTCTTACTTGCAAAGTGGTCTAAAATGTTCACATTACCTCAGGAAAGGTGCTGGCT
>NW_017310076.1:4381-6436 GCF_000935625.1 Nanorana parkeri
AACTAAAAGTGATGAAGAAGAAACCAGTGATGCAACAGAGGATGAATAAAGTGATTTATGAATTTTGGATAAGAAAAATGGGGGGGGCATTTTATAGACAGAAAAATACGGGTACTTTTAATCTGGAGCGAACTTAGGGTTGCCACCTTTTCTTCAAGCCAAACACGAACACTGCAGCGCCTCGCGACAATTTTTTGGTAAAGTACACTGTGCACATATTTTGTGATTAAATAACATTGGAGGTAATCACAAAGATGCCGGTGTGCCCCAGATATACAATCTGTACACAGTGGTGTACTCTGGTTTGGGGCCGACCCTAGGCAAGACGAAACTAGAGCGCCCCCCCCCCACTAAATCCGCAGGATCTCAGGGGTGCTGTGCAGGATCAGTGGTGGGCTCTGCCATAGAGCCCATCACAGATCCTGCAAAGCCCCCGAGACCCTGCAGAGCCCACCACAGATCATGCACCCCCCCCCAACTACAGATCCTTCACAGCCCACCCGAGACTCTCAGATGGGCGTTGCAGAATCCATGCTGGGCTCTGCAGGGTCCCTTTAGCAGCAATGTGATCATCTTACTTGCTGCTTGGTCCCCGGCCTCCTCCACCGATGGACTGATGCTGCAGGACCCGGCCTCCTTCGCACCTTGACGGCTTTTCCATGACCCGGTGTTCTGTCAAGCATGCACCGGCTTCCTAAGGCGCGATGGCGCCCTGGCCCCGCCGCTTTCTGATCCGACATCGTCTCGCCCCGCCCCCTCCTGCTTCACCTCGCCCCCTCCTGCTGCTCCGTCTCCGCTGCCTCCTCGCCGCTTTTCTCTGCCTCCTTCGCCCGGCTGCCTGAGTGTTTTGGGGACGGCATTTTTGCCGCCCCCCTGAAGTCTGCCACCCAAGGCCAACGCCTTGTTTGCCTTGCGGCAGATACGCCCCTGTCTGTACGTAAACGATGCCCCCATAAGATGCCAGTGTGCCACAGCACCCCAGATATGTACTATACAAAGCAGTATCCATATACCTTGCCGCACTCCTTACCTTATATCCCAAAAGTAACGGGCGCTCGTAATGACTGCCGATGGCACCACTCACAAAATCTACAAGCTCATCAGAGCTAAGGTCACTGTTGAGAATGTTCCGGGCCTCCCTCTGGACACCTGCAAATTTGTCTGGAGGAGTGTCTCATCTAAGAGACTCACCAACAGGCACAAAGATCTGGCATGAATGGCTATCCAGGGCGGGTTGCCCGTCCGGACTTTCATGCACGCCAGAAACCTGTGCAGACACAGGCATTGCCCCTTTTGCATCACCGAGGAGGAGACCGCCCTGCAACTCTTCTGGCATTGCCCTGTTGTGGGCTCTGGAACACAAACTCAAGGACTTTGTGCCGCTGACAGCGATTACTCACTTTGGAGTGATGTATGGACTGTTTTGTGGCGCTTTTACAGAAGAAGATATCGGAGGCGCTTGGCGGGTGATGTGTTGCTTAAAGGATGCTATTTGGTGCGCCAGGAAGCGCCTCACCCTCCGGAGGGAGAGGATGTCCACTGAGGACTGTCGCAGACTGATTGTCAGTCTGCTCGGAGACTATCACCTTATAAACTTTAAGGAGGAAGAGAACGTCTGAGAACATTTCCCCTCCCCCCCCCCCTCTTCTTTTTGTGTCTTTTGTCCTTCAATAAAGCTTCGGGCCTGTGAACTCTTTTTCCCTCCCTTACCCCTCTTCCCTCTCCCCCATCACACCTGATGCTTTGTTGTTGGTTAATGTTTTATGCTTGCTGTGTTTTGTCGCGGTGCCATGTACGATGTGAGGAACCTTGAGTCCTGCATGTCAGACATTGCGCCGCAAAGTTTATTGAAGGTTATTGAGGTTTATTTAGTTGAAGGTAATTGATGTGGATCCTACGGACCACAGACTCAGTACGGGGTAAAGCGGCGTCATGAATGACGTGGAGGGCTCAGGACTATTGTCTCAGGGATCCCAACCTGAAAGAAGCACTTTCAGGGAGGTGACCCTCTCATTTCCGGGAGGTGCTCCCCCCCCCCCACCCCCGGGGGGGGGG
>NW_017310076.1:7428-21660 GCF_000935625.1 Nanorana parkeri
CTGACGGTCGGGCCGCGGCTCCCGATGTCAGAAAAGAAAAAAAAAAACGATCGCAGGGAAAGGTTTAATCTGCTTGATAGAGCAGATTAAACCTTTCCGGGAGAAAATGTTTCTCTCCCGGGCGGCCGGGAGCCGCTATCTAATAGCGGGAGACTCCCGGAGCTTCCGGGAGAGTTGAGATGTCTGTTGTCTTGAGCTACACGTCAGTCATCTCGCCGCAGTGCGAATGTAATTTATTGTGTGATTGCGCTGTATTGCTATGTGGTGTTATGCGCTGCGTCGCAGTACGAGGTAGAATGTACACCGAATGTGTAGCTTGTTTTTGTATATTTTATTACATTAAAGTATATTTTTCAATCAAAAATCTGTTTTTAGAACAGGGAGATGGAAGAAGAGCTTGCTCTGTCCACTCCACGCATCGACCTGCTATTGCAGTATCTCCGGGACCGGTGCACCCCTCTCTTATCCGATTTTCCAAAATAAAATAACCCTCATCATTGGTGTCACTGGCAGCAATAATAACCCCCAGCATTGGTGTTACTGACAGCAATAAGAACCCCCAGCATTGGTGTCACTGACAGCAATAAGAACCCCCAGCATTGGTGTCACTGACAGCAATAAGAACCCCCAGCATTGGTGTCACTGAGAGCAATAATAACCCCAGCATTGGTGTCACTGGCAGCAATAAGAACCCCCAGCATTGGTGTCACTGAGAGCAATAATAACCCCAGCATTGGTGTCACTGACAGCAATAATAATCCCCAGCATTGGTGTCACTGACAGCAATAAGAAACCCCAGCATTGGTGTCACTGACAGCAATAAGAACCCCCAGCATAGGTGTCACTGACAGCAATAAGAACCCTCAGCATTGGTGTCACTGACAGCAATAAGAACCCCCAGCATAGGTGTCTCTGACAGCAATAATAACCCCCAGCACTGGTGTCACTGAGAGCAATAAGAACCCCCAGCATTGGTGTCACTGACAGCAATAATAACCCCCAGCATTGGTGTCACTGACAGCAATAATAACCCCCAGCATTGGTGTCACTGACAGCAATAATAACCCCCAGCATTGGTGTCACTGACAGCAATAATAACCCCCAGCATTGGTGTCACTGACAGCAATAATAACCCCCAGCATTGGTGTCACTGACAGCAATAATAACCCCCAGCATTGGTGTCACTGACAGCAATAATAACCCCCAGCATTGGTGTCACTGACAGCAATAATAACCCCCAGCATTGGTGTCACTGACAGCAATAATAACCCCCAGCATTGGTGTCACTGACAGCAATAATAACCCCCAGCATTGGTGTCACTGACAGCAATAATAACCCCCAGCATTGGTGTCACTGACAGCAATAATAACCCCCAGCATTGGTGTCACTGACAGCAATAATAACCCCCAGCATTGGTGTCACTGAGAGCAATAATGACCCCCAGCATTGGTGTCACTGACAGCAATAAGAACCCCCAGCATTGGTGTCACTGACAGCAATATAACCCCCAGCATTGGTGTCACTGACAGCAATAATAACCCCCAGCATTGGTGTCACTGACAGCAATAATAACCCCCAGCATTGGTGTCACTGACAGCAATAATGACCCCCAGCATTGGTGTCACTGACAGCAATAAAGCAAAGAGATGCAGCTATATATAATGACACGTAGCTCATTTCATAATAAATACATATTTAATAAATTAATATAGATTATTATCCTGGCTAGCAAACATTGAATTCATAAAACGTAACACAATCATTAATGACAAGACCACATTACATGTGTAATCAGCATAACACCTATAGGATCCCGTACAGATTTGTATTATGCACAATGGCAATAACTAATATCTTTTAACATTGAGTACATTATACCAATGTCCATAATTGATTGGGTAATTATAGTCACATATTTCATATTGTTCCATATTTCTTCTGACAAATCTGTACTTGTCCATTCTTCGACGCGTTTCGCCGTAGCTTTATCAAGAGGTTTATAGAGGTGGCCTGTGAGATCCATATAAATATTAGAGTAAAGATCCAATT
The DNA here is from genome assembly GCF_000935625.1 of Nanorana parkeri. Lineage (NCBI taxonomy): Eukaryota > Metazoa > Chordata > Amphibia > Anura > Dicroglossidae > Nanorana > Nanorana parkeri. Next base: position 9,479 of record NW_017310076.1, read on the forward strand.
AACTCAAAATTAACACACTAGCTCTATAAAACATACATAGGTCATTAAAGAAATAAGTCTATACCATACAGAGATTTCTGATGACGAGCAGATTCGCACCTAGGGGAGTTCCTCCATTCAGCCAGGAGATAAGAAGAGGTAGAGGTGGCCTGGGGGCACATCTTATGGGGTATTTCCGCTTCTTAGATATCCCTATCAGATACCTTAGATATCCCTAAGGTATCTGATATCCCATCAGAACCTGATGAAGGGGGCGTGCCCCTGAAACGCGTAGACCATTTTAAAACTCACGGGAGCAGAGGACGCTGATTTGGATTCCTCTTCAGAAATGATAAGATAAAGCTTAAACTAGAACTGAAGCCGAGTGGCAACAACAGGAAGTGAGAGGATAATCCCTGGTGGTCACCAGAACTAGTGTCCCCAATGAGAGATTTCCCATCTATTCCTGTTCTGAGGACAACCCAAAATTTGGGATTTTCTTTCACTTTTAGTGATAACTGTCACCAGGACTAACATGTAGGGTGATCCTCCCTCTCTGGCCAACAGGAAGTGAATCCATACTGTGTAAGTAAAAAAAGAAAAAAAAGGGCAGACTGGATGGATCATTCCATTTTATTGATTCTACCTTTTTTCCCAGGTGTCCTGTGTCTCCTGATCACATCCGTGTCATTCGGACCGGTGTATGTACGGAGCGGAGCGGACATCACGGGATGTGATATGATGTGTCCTCAGGATGATGTTACTCTGGAGCTGTACAGACAATGTGGAGGGGTGGAGCAGACATTGCTGGAACTTCACTGTCTTTACAACCTCACTAAATCACATGACCCCAGACTTCACCTGGACACAAGGAGCGGCTGCTGGAAGCTGACACCGGCCAGGAAGGATGATTCCTGTGTGTATAAGATCTGGTGTTTCTGTGACTCACAATATATAATATCCTCTACAGACATCCGTGTGCTGGGTAAGAGGCCGTATACTGCATAGACATGTGCGATTCGTTTCGTTCCGAATCGAAGTTTCGTAAATTCGGACATTCGGATGTATCCGAATTCCCGAATTACAGATATAACGAATGGAAACGAATCCGAATTTCTGATTCCGAAATTCAGTAACGATAGTCTGGACAAAATGTGAAGAATTTTTTGAATTTTTTTTTTTGTAGTCTGCACAAGAGGAAAAAAAGTGTTCGGTTCCCCCCCCAAATGATACCAGACCCTTTAGGTCTGGTAGGAATGTTAGGAGGGACAATAGGAATTTTAAGGGGGAACTTCGGCCCCAAAAAATGGGCTGGAAAAAAATGTGGGTTACCCAGACCATTGATCCGAGCACTGGCAGGGCAGGAAAGGGGAGGGGACGATCGAGCGCCCCCCCTCCTTGTGACTTACCAGGCCACGTGCCCTCGGCAATTGGAGGGTGTACCCATGCCAATGGGGACAAGGGCCTCTTCCCCACAACTCTGACCCGGTGGTTGTGTGGGTCTGCGGGCAATGGGGGCTTATTTGCATTGGGGAACCCCTTTAATTAAGGGGGCACCCAGATGCCGCCCCCCTCCCTTGTGAATGAGTAAGGGGTACTTATACCCCTACTCATTCACTCAAGGGTTAAATCAAATAGTTATTAAAAAGTTGAGGGCTCTGTGTCTCTCTGAGGACTCTGTGTGTCTCTGAGGGCTCTGTGTGTCTCTGAGGACTCTGTGTGTCTCTGAGGGCTCTGTGTGTCTCTGAGGACTCTGTGTGTCTCTGAGGGCTCTGTGTGTCTCTGAGGACTCTGTGTGTCTCTGAGGGCTCTGTGTGTCTCTGAGGACTCTGTGTGTCTCTGAGGGCTCTGTGTGTCTCTGAGGACTCTGTGTGTCTCTGAGGGCTCTGTGTGTCTCTGAGGACTCTGTGTGTCTCTGAGGGCTCTGTGTGTCTCTGAGGACTCTGTGTGTCTCTGAGGGCTCTGTGTGTCTCTGAGGACTCTGTGTGTCTCTGAGGGCTCTGTGTGTCTCTGAGGACTCTGTGTGTCTCTGAGGGCTCTGTGTGTCTCTGAGGACTCTGTGTGTCTCTGAGGGCTCTGTGTGTCTCTGAGGACTCTGTGTGTCTCTGAGGGCTCTGTGTGTCTCTGAGGACTCTGTGTGTCTCTGAGGGCTCTGTGTGTCTCTGAGGACTCTGTGTGTCTCTGAGGGCTCTGTGTGTCTCTGAGGACTCTGTGTGTCTCTGAGGGCTCTGTGTGTCTCTGAGGACTCTGTGTGTCTCTGAGGGCTCTGTGTGTCTCTGAGGACTCTGTGTGTCTCTGAGGGCTCTGTGTGTCTCTGAGGACTCTGTGTGTCTCTGAGGGCTCTGTGTGTCTCTGAGGACTCTGTGTGTCTCTGAGGGCTCTGTGTGTCTCTGAGGACTCTGTGTGTCTCTGAGGGCTCTGTGTGTCTCTGAGGACTCTGTGTGTCTCTGAGGGCTCTGTGTGTCTCTGAGGACTCTGTGTGTCTCTGAGGGCTCTGTGTGTCTCTGAGGACTCTGTGTGTCTCTGAGGGCTCTGTGTGTCTCTGAGGACTTTGTGTCCTCAATCTCTTTTTCTATTTTAAAAGGGAAATATCAGGGGGTCTGTTTAGACCCCCAATATTTCCCTGAAGTAATAAATAAAAATTTCTTAGAAGTAAATAAGTGGATTGGAAGGTTTAGTAAGGTATAAACCATATACATTGTAGTGAAGGCGGGTCCCCTATTTTAATATATTAGCAAAAAATGCGAATTTCCCCAGAAGGGGATCCCACCATTCTTTTAAAGTGTATGCAAAAATATTTATAAAAATATATATTTATTGTAAGAATATTAAAATATATAATAAACATATCAAAGGATATCAGCAAGACATAGACCAACATTTATATATGGCTGCATTCTGTTAAAGATTTTAAATATTTTAAACAATGCTGTGGAAAACAGAAAGTAAGGGCATGCCCTGGAGAGGCCTTAATTCGATAGTATATATAAACGTGTTAACCGATATAAGCAAAAATTTCCCTAATATTCAAAATTATTGACTTGGGAGAGAGTGTCCGTATATGTGAGAAAAAAGAGCTCTGTATTCAAAAAAATGTATGTAGAAGAATAAGAAAAAGGAGAAAAAACGAACAGTCATCATCAATGTGTAGTAAATAAGATGGATGTTAACTCACAATGAGATATGTCCTCGTTTTTGGATCCGGTTTGAAGAGAAATAATGATGTTACTGCTACTCCGACTGGATCTGTTTTGCAGAAAGTAGGTAGTTCAGGAGATATAGCTATATCTCGGCTTTTGAGCTAGTTGCTGTAAATCAATGCCTTAACTGAACCCCAGTGTAGATTCCATGGAATTTTAAATCCAGATCATAGGATTACATGAAGGTGGAAAAGATTTTCCTTGTTGGATCACTGTGGAGTAATTAGATATCCTCTTTCTTAAACAGAAATAAAGGGATCCAAAATGGTGTAGTCATCAAATATAGCAAGAGCTGTAATGATAGCTGTAGTGGATTCTGGAGATAACCTTATCTCGGCTTTTTACGAGATATAAGCCTTTACTGAAGCCTCAGCGTCTTTATCTTCTGTTTTCCATAAACAGACATGCAGTATGTTCTGGTGGTTCAATATGTAGGATAGAAGTGACCCTTTTATGGGTAAGGGTAATGGGTGGCCAAGGCTCATTGATGTACGCGGGGAGGGAAGTCTGGCCCGTGTAGTCCGATCCAATAGAAGAGATACTGGAGATCAGATTGCTGAAAAAGTGAATGTTGGTTCTGATAGAAAGGTGTCTGAACACACAGAGCATCGCAGGTTGTTGTGTATGGGGCTGTGTAACCGCAGACCTCTCAGGGTGCCCATGCTGGCCCGTGTCCATCGCCAGAAGTGCCTACAATGGGCACATGAGCATCAGAACTGGACCACAGAGCAATGGAAGAAGATGACCTGGTCTGATGAATCATCATGTGGATGGCCGGGTGTGTGTGTGTGGGTCACTTACCTGGGGAAGAGATGGCACCGGGATGCACTATGGGAAGAAGAGAATCCGGCAGAGGCAGTGTGATGCTTTGGGCAATGTTCTGCTGGGGCACCTCGGGTCCGGCCATTCATGTGAGGTGTTGACTTGGCTTCCAAATTCTCCAGATTTCAATCCAGTTGAGCAGTACTTGGTGCCACATACCACAGCACACCTTCAGAGCTCTAGTGAAGTCCATGTCTTGATGGGTCAGCAAAAGGGGGAATCTACTCAATATTTGACAGGTGGTCATAATGTTATGGATGGTCAGTGTATGTAGTACATCTCTGCAATACATGCACACGTGTTTTATCAGTTTAATAGCCTGCAAGTACAGACAAATCCCTGTTGATCTGGCAGAAATGCACTCAGCCCATTGTTTTCTGTTATGGGCTGACAACATGCAGCATTTTTGTGGACTGATTGGTGTCAGCCCTACCCAGTATACTTTTGCTAAACTACTCAACCACTCCCATTGTCCAAAGCATAGACACTAATTGACTTGTAGTTCCAAGGTAAAAACTACGATGGCTAAATAGACTCTTTGAGATGACGCAGGCAGAGAGCACAGGACAGCTGTATATATATCTGACCAGAGCAGCAGTGTCTTTGCACTTATAAAGCAGATCCAGCAAAATGATTTCAATGGTATATTAAACAGACCAAAAGGAAGCAATTAAGAGCAGTTCATTGTTCAGGTTTACATAAACTTGATTATTAAAGATGCAAGCTTCCAGGATCCGTTAGGTTCCTTCTCTAGACATTATACAACGATGAAGCTACACGCTCAGCACTGGGGGCCAGTAACACTGGGGACTGTATGTAATGGGAGGAGCTACAGATCACATGGCTAACGATAGGATTCTATTCACACTATTCTTGATTGATGGTGACTTTCCGTCTGATAATTCCAGATCCGGTTCTCATCTCCAACATAACCAGTAACGGGAGCCGGCTGGGTGAGGACATCGCTGTGAGCGTCCAGTACTCTGGAGTAGAGAGCGCTGTGACCTGGGAGGTGGACGGGGAGCCTCTTCCTGAGAGATACCGGCTGATAGATGACAATAGGACGATGATTGTCCCCAGTGTGCAGAGAGACGACGCCGAGAGGACATTCCGGGTCAGGATCACAAACCCGGTCAGTGGGGAGACCCGGGACTACCGGCTGATCAATGACACAATGTTCATCAGAGAACTGGAAACGGAAGGTATTAGTGATGGGGGGAAGGTGCTGTCATGTTATATTACATGTATCTGTGTTACTGTAAGGAGATCAGGGGACGGACGAGAGCGGCTCGGGTGCGTTCCACCGTGGAACGCACCAGGAAGTAGTCACGCCCCTTCAATAGGAACGCGGAAGCAGAAGAGACCGCTTGCCGCTTTCCCTGCACTTTCGGGCTATGTAAAGCCTTCCTCAATGGTAGCAGGGCGTTCCACTATTGAGGATCGAACGCCCTGCTACTACCCACAGTGAGACTGCTCCCTGGAACCAGGACCCCTTCTAGACCGACTGATCTTCTCCACGAGGACTCTCTGAAGGAGACCTGGATTGGCCAAAGGACTATCAGCACAACCTCTCTTCTGAGAAACCGCAAGTACCCCGCCTCTGTGGTTGCAGGATCTCTCATGCCATACAAATTCATGACTTGTTGTGCTCAGTGACATTACTCTGAGGATACTGGCTGTTCTGAAATCTATATTGAGATATTGCTCATCTGAAGTTTATATTGTGACAGATTGGGGGGTCAGCAGTCTCTTCTTCTCTGGGGGATCATAATGTGACACAGAATAGTAACATTGTATCATGTTGTCTCTTCTTTGCTCTCCAGATGGAGGATTATACAGGTGAGACGTCACATGACCACCGAGAATACAAACTGACACATTATAGACCAGGGGTGCCCACCATATTTTGTGTTGAGATCGACTTTTCAAATGACGAGCTACATGAGATCTACCAACGAAAAAAAACCTCCCTCACTCTCTCTACTGGTGGTCTCTCCTCGCTCTCTCCTTGCTGTCATTCCTCATTTTCTCTCCTGGCTGTCTCTCTTCGCTCTCTTGGCTGTCTCTCCGTGCTCTCTCCCCTGGCTGCCTCTCCCCTCTCTCTCCCCTGGCTGTCTCTCCCCGCTCTCTCTCCTGTCTGTCTCTCCCCGCTCTCTCTCCTGGCTCACCTTGCTGTATTTTGCAAACAGCGTAGTGCAACAAGCTGTGTAAACGAATATTCTTTGATGTAATACATAGCACTTCAGCCCCCAGAAAGGTGTCAGGGAGCTCGGCTCAGCAGACTCAGGCTAATGGGTAATCATGTGCACAGCTAAATAAATATACCAAAATGGAATAAATGGGCCACCATTCATTTGAGAGCTACTGCTAGATCACGATCTACCTAATGGGCACCCCTGTTATAGACCTATTACATACAGTGTGTAATATCTAATTATTAAAGTGACATTAAAGGCAAAAAATGTTTTCCCTTCCCCCCATGTTAATGTCAGCACTTACCTTAAATGATATCTCTTTTTCCGATCTTCCTCTTCTTTCCTGATGTTTTCAGCCTTCTCTCCAGCGGTGCGGCGCCTCTCCGATCCATCGCTGACTGCTCTGTCCCTCCGATCCAGCGGTGTCTGCATGCGGGTGCACTAAGGTGTTTCATTTTCTAAGGCAAAAAATAAACTGTAACATTTTTGCTGACTTTGCTTACGCCCCGAGTCTCAGTGATGTAAAAGATATATCTGCTAAATTTCAAGAAGATTGGATAATATTTAGAGGTTGCACACTTTGATCTGTTTTGTAAAAGTAGGCAAAAAAATAAGATTTTTCAATGTTAATTACTTTTATTGGGAAAACTAGAAATCACAAACTTAAAATACTATTAAAACTATACACTAAGATTAATAGGTAATATGATTGGCAAAACATGTGTTATATTAATCAACTTTGAACGATGCAATCCCTTGTTTTGTTCGCTTGGTGACGACTTTTCTGTGATGCTCGACTACCCTCAACAAGAATTGTTTTTGTTGTTCATCCCTGACCGATTCGTTATACTTTTTTTATCAGAGCAATTCCTCTTTCTGCGGTATCATTGACAACCTTAAGAGCGTTCACATGGCTTCTTAGAGAATCACTGCAGTATTCTGTCACGTCGTGGATCCTAAACAATTCAAAGAACGTCTTTGTTTTATTAGTAACGAAATGGCTCGCGTCTTTTCCTTCAAAAATCATGTTTTTACCCTCAAATCGTTTCACTTCCTTTTTCTTTGCAGGTTTGGTTTCTACATTTTTAGTCATATTTTCCTTAACAGCCCGAGTAATACGTTCGTCCAAAAAAGCCAATTCTACGTTTGTTTCTGACAGATCTCTTAGCAACTGTGAGAGCACATTTTTTGACGTCTACCTCTGGGTAAGTGCTCAGAAGCTGTAGCATATCCAAATCATTCTTTGGAGCCCATCGACTTACAATTGCCTCATGCCAAAAGCGAACATATATGAGGCTGACAAAATGTGCAACCCGTTTCATTCCTTCCAATTGTCGTTAAGTAACATTCAACTGTTTAGTGAAGAGGACAATTTTAAGTGCATATATTGCCTTTGCCATCAACCTTGCTTGATGCGGTGCCCCTTGGGATCCTGAAACTGAAGTCGTTTTTAGACCAACCTCCTAGGTACAGGAGTGAGAGTTGTAATAAAGTGATCAATGTGTGCAACCCCCATATATATCTTTTACATCACTGAGACTCGGGGCGTAAGCAAAGTCATATGAAAATCACATCTTTGTAAAAATGAAACACCTTAGGGTGCACGCGTCCATAGACTTACCTTGCGTCCCTTGTCGCGTCCCGGCCGAAAATGAGAACTGTGCAGGCGCGCGCCCCAAGAACCTTTGCGGCCGCCCGAGAAATTTCTCATTTTCGCACCGGACCGCGCACGGAACACAGGTGAGTCTAAACTGCTGTTTGAGCGGGTTTTTTTTTTTTAACCTTTTTGCATATATCTACTGCTTGCTAGCAGTAGATATATGCAAAAAAACTGGAGGGTTTAAATATCCTTTAAATGTCTCTGCTTTATAAATGTACCCCAAATCACACATAATGCCAAATATTCATTATACACCCATAAATAAACCCACAAAGTGTGTGAACAATCTACAAAGTATATAAATCTCTAATATATACACAAACAATTCATGAAGTAAACAATAATGTCCCAAAATACTATTAATATCATGTGAATCCCTTTGTGATCCTACACCACTGCAATTCACTGCTCGTGTTCTCAACATATGAAGACAATTCTCTAACAAGGAAAGCGAAACCTCGGCTCCAAGTGGAAGGTTTTTTTTTTTGTTTAATATATTTTTATTATTATTTCACAGTAATACATTTACATATTCATAAACGGAAAGAAAAAAATTAAATTGCATCTTATTACATGGATATCATAAATAACTTTCCTTAGTAACCAGGAACTTTTCTGAAACTTTCTACTACATTCCAATCAATACATAAATATAATAAAACATTCTCTCTCCACCACTTTATCTCATTTACCTCACACTTTCAATCATACTACCCATTCTTCCTTAGAGGGAGGGGGAACAAATACTATGTGAATTTGTGCAAAACTTCTTTAGTGTTACTCTCAGACCTTCCTAAAACCCCTCTCTTTCATTCTTCTATTATGTTCCTCACTCTAAGCTTGTGTTTACAAATTAACCAACTTAGGTGTCTATAAGACAATAACAACTACATTTATATTGTGTACATTTATTCCCGTTCCCACCCCCTCTCACCCCTCTATGCTTCTATTCTATAATTGTGTCTCCATTCTCTAGTGCATTTGCTATTCCTCTTACCTTAGATATTGTAACATACCTTGTGTTATTACCCTTCCCCGCCTTATCTCTCTAATCTCCCTGAGTGTTGTCCCTACCCCCCCAAACATTTCAATAACCTCCATACTCTCTGTCAATCTACCTTTCTTACAGGTCAAATGCTTTAGATTCTGTCTTCGTATCCTAAATCCACTATTTATGTACCTCTATGGGGATTGTCTATATCCTGGATTTCTGGATATTTCTGTCTGTATATTTCCCACCTCTCCCATATCTTGTTGTACTTATCTTTCCTATGTGAGTCCCTTGCGCTCAGTTCTTCCATGTATCTTATCTCTTCCATTCAGGGCTGGCCTTAGGGGTGTGCGAGCCGTGCGGCCGCACAGGGCGCCATGGCAACACATTTACATGTAGCCCGGGGTTTGTGTTATGTATTTTATTTTTACTTTTCTTGATGCACTTGAAAAAAGGGATCGGCATGACAACCTGACACTTTATTTTTATAGACTTTATTTTAGTTTGACATTTATTGTTTACCTTCTGTTGTTTTATTTGATAAGAATATTTATATTGTGCTGACAAGTTTAATACCTTTCAATAAAAGTTTTATTTTTATCATACTTTTTAATATGTTTTTTTGGGGCTTAACAAAATAGGAGTCTTTAAATGGTGCGGATATTGGGGGAAATGGGCGTGGTTAGGGGTGTGTGGCCACTAAAGGGTGTGGCCACTGAGGGGCGCAGTAAAGCTTTCTTGCACAGGGCGCCTAAAGGCCTAAGGCCGGCCCTGCTTCCATTATGTTCCCCCAACTCTCCATTGAAGGTGGATCCGCATATTTCCAGCTACGTGATATACATACTCTGGCTGCAGCCAGTACAAATCTTAATATATCCTCCTTTATCTTTTTTAGAAGGCCAGGAATCAACGATAGTAGCGCTGTTAGTGGGTCTTTTTCAATATTCGAGGCCTCCACAATACGGTATGTCTCAAATACTGATTCCCAGAATGGCTGTATTGTAGGGCAGCTCCACCATATATGCAAGTACGTTCCCTCCTCCGTACTGCATCTCCAGCATCTATCGGACTTTCCTGTGATTATACGGTTAATTCCTTCTGGACATCTATACCATCTGGACAAAATGTTATAGTTTTTTTCTTGATAAAATGAAGAGGTGACGGAGTAGTGTACCATTGTAAATATTCTTCCCCACTCCTCCTTTGATAAGTCTTTCCTCAGGTCTTGTTCCCACCTTTTCATATATTTCGTATGTCTTTTGGCTTCCTCCTCCCCCAACAGACCATAAACCACCGACAGAGCATGTGCAGTGGGTACATGCCGTACACATCATTTCTCGAATGGTGTAAAAGGTCTATTCAGGGAGTTGCCAGCTCTAAGATATCTCACGTAATCTGACACCTGTACTGCCTCCATCCATAATTTCCCAGTTGTTTGCCTCCCTGGTCTCAATTCTTTTTTCATTTCTTTTGAAAGTATATTTACTTTGCAACTTTTTCTTTGAAATAAAAAGAAATAACATGTGCGGAGATCCTCAGAGACGAGGCCACTGTAATGCTAAGGGATCTGACCTCCTGGTCCAAACTGGAGCTCCAATCCTAGACAACTGATAATAAAAGACGCGCTGTGTGAATTCATCTACAAGGTATCAGATACAATTCATACTTGGAAGATTAATTCACACAGCGTAGCTTTTATTATCAATTCTATATTATATCTGACCGCACAGATTTCAGCTTCGGCTTAACTTGATTGGAGTAGTGGCGTGAGGTTTCACATTATTCAATCCTAGACAACTGCCATGTAGGACCTCCTACACATAAACATTTTACATAATAATTTATACACTTAAGAATATACACAAGCAACACATCATTAATTACAAGAGACATTCATTCTTGTTTTCGTTATCATGCCTTAGGGGATACAGGGTGAAGTTATTCATGTACATTGGGTCAGGCTGCTGGCTTCAGAATAGACACTGGCCAAACAAAGCTTGCCCTGGAATAGGAGAGGTTTTTATTCAAATCTCTTCACTGTCCCCAAAGGGGGCTTCTGCCCTATACTGGATCTAATGGTTCTCTGCGTCCTCCGGGTACAAAAATTCTGCGTGGAATCTAATAGGAGAGGTTTTTATTCAAATCTCTTCACTGTCCCCAAAGGGGGCTTCTGCCCTATACTGGATCTAATGGTTCTCTGCGTCCTCCGGGTACACAAATTCTGCGTGGAATCTCAGTCATTGCTTTCCTCCATCTTGTGGATCTTCTGACTAGTGTGGACAAAGGATGCTTACTTGTATGTCCCCATCTTCCTGGCACATCAACACTACCTGCGTTTTGCTATGGGCATGCAACCATAACAGTTGGTCTGTCCCCTGTTCTCTCGCTGCTTCGCTCTCAGTGACTCTGTGGGATCTCAGCCTGGTTCTGTTGGCTCTTCAGTGACCGCCCTTTGAACCTCTTCTTCTGTATTCTTACTCTCAAGGTTGCCTTCCTCATCACCATCACTTCTGCGAGGCGAGTCTCTGAGTTGGTGACCTTAACCTATAAATAACCTTTTCTTGTGCTATACAAGGACAAGGTTGTTTTGAGGCCTCTTTTCTTCACAAGGTGGTTTCTTCCTTTAACCCCAACGGGACATTGTCCTACCATCCCTCCGTCCTGTCCATAAATATCCTAATGAGATTTCCCTCCATTGTCTGCTGTGGTACGAGATGTTTGAGTTTATCTCTACAGATACTGCTTCCTTTTGACAGTCCAGATCTCTGGAAGGCCCCAGTAGAGGACAGCCTGCTTCTCATCCCACTATCACTTGGTGGATTTGACAACTCATCATCCAAACTTATCACCCCCGAGGCAAGGTTCTGCTTTTACCACTCAAAGCGCGCTCCACTAGATGAGTTGGTGCTTCATGTTTTATTCAGCATCAGGCATCTCAGATTTGTAAGGCTGCTACCTGGAAGCTCTGTAGGCTCTGTTCAGCCACCTCTGTTAACCTGTAGGCCTGTTAGCTTTTGTTTGTTCTGTTGCTCAACCCTCATTAAGACTGATTTTTGACATCCCAGTGTACACATTTTCCCGTGTAATGTATGATGAAATAAAAAGCATCTTCAAATTACAGTAAAACCCTTTACTTGGAGTACATTACAGGACGTAGGCGCTTCCCCTCTGCTTCTATGATCCGATCCTAATATTGCTTGCTAACAAGGCATGCTGGGAGTGGGAGGGGTTATATTGCGATGTCTTTACAGCTTTGTTTTGCCAGTGTCCAATCTCCTGAAGGCATAACCCAACATACCTGAATTCCTTCATCCTGTGTCCCATAATGTACTCCA
>NW_017310076.1:22541-23015 GCF_000935625.1 Nanorana parkeri
TGACCGCAACCCGGACTGTCACCCACCTCGCCATAGAACAGGGGGACTGTCTTCCCACATTGCACATCAAGACATTCCAAGGAGACCGAGAACAACAATTTGTTCCAAAAATATATTTCTGCAAAGCTATTCTAGAAAGCAAACCTGTTATCATATAAAGAACCTAACATGGGCATATAAGCATGTAATATAATTTAATTGGTAATAAAGCATTATATATATATAATTGTGTTGATCACCTCCACATTCACTGCTTTCCACCCCTACCCCTTGAGTTTAAAGAGACCCTGTCACCAACCTACCAAATCTAAATGCTTCTTTGCAGTATTTTTACATTCCTTAAATTATTTTTTCAACCTAGAATGTACTTCTGAACTTGCTGGAGAATTTGGCTATTCCAGGAAGAGTCAACCCAGTAGTACAGCCCATCCCTGTTCTATTCCTCACATACAGTATTGAGCACACAGTCTGTTA
>NW_017310076.1:23587-28112 GCF_000935625.1 Nanorana parkeri
TCAGGATGAGGAGATGTGGGGGAGCAGTGTCTGGATGAAGAAGATGAGATGTGGGGAGCAGTGTCAGAATGAGGAGATGTGGGGGAGCAGTGTCAGGATGAAGAGGAGGTGTGGGGGAGCAGTGTCAGGATGAAGATGAGATGTGGGGGAGCAGTGTCAGGATGAAGATGAGATGTGGGGGAGCAGTGTCAGGATGAGGAGATGTGGAGGAGCAGTGTCAGGATGAGGAGATGTGGAGGAGCAGTGGCAGGAAGAAGATGAGATGAGACGTGCCAAGCACAGTAGACCGTCATCTACTGTGCTTGGCACGTCTTAGTAGATCAGTGTCATGTGTGTCCGCCATTTTGTTTTCCAGCACAACGTTCTCCACGGGCTTACATTGAACATACAGCTGTAAGTATTATGTGTGAAGTGCAAACTTATAGAATTCAGTATAATATTTATGTTAGCATTTGGACAATATCAGACAAGTGATCTCCAGCCTCTCATATCATATCTGAGCTTCCAGTGACTTCAGACATACTGGAAATGGCCACCTTTTCAGAAGCTAAAACAGCCAGAAAAGAGCAGAGTTCAGAGGCGAGGGGTGTTGGGGTTGGTATCTTACATGAATGGATGGTGAAGCCATATGTTTTTTCTGTTTCCATAAGTTTTCATTAAAGGAGAACTATGGGGTCAGGGCTTTTCCCCATAGTTCTCCTTAGGGTAACGGGAGGACACATACTAGCGTCCTCCCGTCTCCATAGGCTCAGTATATAGGGAGCTACAGCTCGCGCTATACTGAGACGCCGCTGCTGAAGCCGATCCCGACAATTGTGCCGGGATCCGCCCAGCTGCGTGAGTGACAGCTGGCTCTGCCTATCTAAAGGCAGAGCCAGCTTTACCCGCCCCCTCCCCCGTCCGTTCCGCCAGTCAGCGACAGAGAGCCGTGACAGGACCGAGAGGTGAGCGAACTCACTTCCCGATCTACTGAGCCGACCTGTGACAGTCTCATTGTCACAGGTCGGCTAGAACTATGAGGTGAGTGAAAAGCACCTCCCCCCCCCTCATAGTTCTCCTTTAACTTTGAGAAACACAGTACACCATAAACCAACAACGCTCAGGCTGCACCAATTTCACATATTCATAGTAGGAGATAAGACCAGAGATACTCGATGGAGTCACATATTGGGTAACAAGTGTCGTGTCATACTGATTAGTATTTAAAGTGAACCTCACACTAAAAAGCAATCCATATCTGTATAAATTTGGGCTTTCTCTGTTACCTCCAAGGAGACCCATAGGGTGGCATAACACACTGACAGTTGAGCAATCTGCCCAGCCGGAGAGTAATAAGGAATGTGTGGGATGTTTTTGCTGGAAAAGAACCTTTTAGATATCTGTGATGTGAATGTGAAGGAAGGGGGGTTAGTAAATGGCGGGACTCAATAGAGATACAATAATTTGGGGAGTTGGGTCATTTTTAAACATAACAGGATATTTTATATTTTTATGTGTCTTTAAGTTTGATCCGTCATAAAAACGTGAAGTAATTGAAGGACAAAAAGATATTGTGTTATAGCTTTATATAAATGCTGAAATTAAATTAGTTGTGTAGGCCTCCTGTGAAATGGGATTTAGGACATTATTATTATTATACAGGATTTATATAGCGCCAACAGTTTGCGCAGCGCTTTACAATATAAGGAAGACATTACAATCACAATACAAATCAAGACAGGATGGTAAGGAGGGCCTCGCCCCTGAGGGCTTACAATCTAAAAGGGAGGGGCCAGTGATACATGAGGCGGGAGCTGTGTGGGGATGAATTTTTTGAGAATGTGATGGTTGAGCGGTTAGGTTGAGGTGGGATCGGCTTCCCTGAAGAGATGAGTCTTTAGGGATCGCCTAAAGGCAGTCAAGGTGGGCGACAGACGGACAGGTTGGGGTAAAGAATTCCAGAGAATGGGAGAGACTCTAAAGAAGTCCTGGAGGCGAGTATGGGAGGAGTTGACAAGGGAGCTGGAAAGCAGAAGGTCTTGGGAAGAGCGGAGGGAGCGGTTAGGGTGATGCTTTGAGACGAGGTTTGAGATATAGCTGGGGGCGGAGCTGTGGATGGGTTTGTAAGTGGTTGTTAATATTTTGAATATTATCCTTTGGGCGAGTGGAAGCCAGTGCAGGGATTGGCAGAGGGGGGTGGGGGATGGAAGCCAGTGGAGGGATTGGCAGAGGGGGGTGAGTGGAAGCCAGTGGAGGGAACCTGCTGGTGCTGGCTGCAGAGCTCGGTGTCCCTCTCACAGACCTCTGTAGCCAGCACGAGAAGGCAGAAGAGACTGCAGCTATGATCCCCCGCTGCCCCCCTCCCCCCTGTACCTTAGCTGCTGCTCCTCCTCCTCCGTGTCCCGTCCTCTTCAACTTTATGAATCGGTTTCCTTTTGGTGATATGTGTCAGTGTGAGATGCCCGTGCTCCTTGCTGCACAGCAGTTTTCACTCTCATTGTAAGAAGAGAATGTCCGCTCAGTGTGCTCACGGGGGAGAAGAGGAGAGAAGCTGTAAATCTTCCCTTCACACAGAACGGACATTCTCTTCTTTCATTGAGAGGGAAAACTTCTGTGTACGTCTGGTGAGAGCATTATTATTAAACACATAAGGAGCACCGACATCTGTCACTGAGATATACCACCAGAAGCAAACAGTTTCATCAAGTGGAAAAGGAATGGACACTTGTAACAATAGCCAGCTTGCTATTGTATATTATAAATTGCAATAGCCAATACCAACGGCAAGTCCCACCATCTATGCACACGGACTGTGCTGGCCCCCCCCAGGCTGAGGCCCCGTTGCCGGAACACCGGCTGCACCGGCGGTAGTTCCGCCACTGACGCCATATGTTCCCTGTATACTAACTCCCCCAAACAAGTGCCGGTACTAGGTGAGACTTTTGGCTACCGTTTGGTTTTGGGGAAAAATAAATAAATCTTGTATACATTGTGGAAGTAACTCTAATTATCTTCTTTCAGGATCCAGTTGTGACATACACTGCGGGAGCCGATCAGCTTCAAGAGTTGATGTGAGCCGATCAGCGATTTTCAGCGACTCACAAATGCTGCCGATAAAAAGATTTCCTTGTTTACAGAACTCCTGTGAGACCCGTGGTTACATGTGTGGGGGGCTTATTCTATAAATTTGGTCAGTACAACTGTAGGGGGAAGTACATATCCCAGGCTGGAACTCCATTATGCTTCACGCTGTACAGAGGCGCCTTGACGCGGCAGTGCGGCTTTATCTGTATTTGCAAATAGATGTTTTAAACCTGAATCTGAAATCCATGAATAAGATGTTTTTATGCTGACTAGGCAGATGGAGTGCCGGGGAATATTTATATTGTTTTGTATTTGGTGCCGGCACGCACTGATGTGTTACTGCACCTATAAGGAGGAAGGGGTTACCGCCAAGGCACGCCTGTTCTCAATGTAAGCTTTGCTGTATACTGTATATGTCCCAGTTTGGGAGCTCAGATAGTTTGGAGTTTGGGACCGCACTTTACAGTGTCAGGATGTGGAAGTGGTTACACGTGTATTTGTAAATGTATGGAACCAAAACCTCTGTGTCACACCGGCCCGTGCGGCTTTCGTCTTGCGATCGCACTACCAACCCGCCAAAAATAGTACGATTTTCGACAGGTTCTCTAGCGTGCTCGGAAGACGAAAGTAAATGCGGTCGCACGCTGCCCATACACCTGCCGATTATCGTACGATAATAGTCAGGTGTATGGGCACCTTTATTGGGCTTTACTTGAACACTTTCTAGACTTTTTTGTACAGTTAGCTGTGGAGTGTTTTTCAGGTCCAGAGCCATTTAAATGTCTCTGAAGACTCCCTTACATGAGAAGCTCCCTCATTTGTATTTCCCACTTCCTACTGGCCTGACACGGAAGGGGGTAAACACTGTGGGACACAACTTTGATATCATTTCACTGAATGGAGTAACATGCGTTCTTGCATGCAGTCTTGTTTCCAAGAACCACCCGCACTCCTTATGGTCTGCCGCCTTTGAATGGTGGTGGTGCTCATGGTAATCAGGTGGATGGTGCCGTGCAAAACTCAGGATAATTTCAGCAAGTCACCGGCACACACAAAGATAAATTAAGATATCAATATCTCTGACCTATACCGCAGTGCTGTACAGAGAACACTGAGCCAGTCACACCAGTCTCTGTACAGAGGAGCTTACACTCTAATGCACAATGGCACCAGCTGTAGGGGGACTACAAATCCCAGCAATACAATTATACAGAACAGTATATGAATTGGACTCTGGGCTTAGTGACCCGCTGGACTCTGGGCTTAGTGACCCGCTGGACTCTGGGCTTAGTGACCCGCTGGACTCTGGGCTTAGTGACCCGCTGGACTCTGGGCTTAGTGACCCGCTGGACTCTGGGCTTAGTGACCCGCTGGACTCTGGGCTTAGTGACCCGCTGGACTCTGGGCTTAGTGACCCGCTGGACTCTGGGCTTAGTGACCCGCTGGACTCTGGGCTTAGTGA
>NW_017310076.1:28318-29409 GCF_000935625.1 Nanorana parkeri
GACGCAGGGCTTAGTGATGCGGCGGACGCGGGGCTTAGTGGCGCGGCGGACGCGGGGCTTAGTGACGGGGCGAACGCGGGGCGTAGTGACGCGGCGGATGCGGGGCTTAGTGACGCGGCGGATGCGGGGCTTGGTGACGCGTGGCTTGGTGACGCAAGCCTAAGTGACTGCTAGACACAGGGCCCACCTGAGACCTCACATACCTGAGGGTGACCCTGCAGAGCCCACCTGATACTCTCTATGGTGGGCTCTGCAGGGGGTCTCAGGTGGGCTGGGCCGGGCTGCACCTCTCTCTCTCTCCCTCCCTCCCAGCTCCTCTTACCTTCTCACCAGGTCTCCTTTGTCACCATACTGGCCGGACGTGACGTGATGTCACTTCCGGTCGGTCCGAGATCAGTAGAGCAGCGGCGCCAATGGTCCCCCAGCCTGCTCTGATGCAGCTGGATCAGCAATGCTGGGGCCCGGCGCTGCTAGGGCCCGACCGGGGCTCCTTACATGAATATCGGCCATACCCCCTGATGGCGGCCCTGAGTCAGACACGAGTCTTTCGAGTTCAACCTATAGAGATATGAAAAGAAAAAAGAAGAAGAAAAGCCTAAACAGAACGCTACGCCCACAATTGCCCCGTGTTGATCCAGAGGAAGGCACAAAAAACCCTATAAAGCAATATATAAAGTACCTTTGATTGGGTAACGATGCTACTGCATTATTTTGGGTGTTGGTTTTGCTGTTTCAGTGGTGGGAGAGGAGATGTAATATTTGGATACAATGTAATTCTATTATCTGTTTTAGATTTACCAATAGCTGTGTATAGGAGGAGTGCACCTGATTGGTGATACACTTCATGGGTAGGACCTCCCACTACATCATCTTGAAGCGTGGGGGGTATGATGGGATGAAGGTTTTCAGTGTGCAAGCAAAATGTCTTTTTACTGTGTGTAAGTTCAATTTTGTATTTTTTTAATCAATATTTTACATAACGGGGATTTCTCTAAATAAAGTATTTTTTGGGTTCTGATATGTATTAATATTTCTGCAATGTGTTTCTCGTGCTAGATAAAAGCATCAAGTGAACACGTCATATATTGCAG
>NW_017310076.1:32079-32385 GCF_000935625.1 Nanorana parkeri
CTGCTCCTAGATTCTATCCCATTGTCAATGTCCTCTTCAGCTCTGTTGGTTGTGCCCGGTTTCTCTGCCCTCCCTGACCTCAGAGGTACAGTCATGCAAAACTGTAGACCAAATCACCAAGTTATTTACTGACTCTGATTGCAGAGGGCGCACTCCTAAGCTTCTCCCGCAGATTCTGTATCACACTTACCTGTTGCCTATGTGGCTTCGCAGCCTTCAGCCGCTGAGACTCTGATTCTGAGTTGCTTCATTCTTTGACTGCTCCGCTTGCCCCCGAGGAATTGCAGGACGATGAAGACTTTCCCA
>NW_017310077.1:0-520 GCF_000935625.1 Nanorana parkeri
GTGTTAAGGAAAAGCAATCTGTCACAGGGACATCAATATTTGAAATCCAACTCTGGTCTCAGTATTACCCCCCATCCTCTGTCCCCCAGCCCTTCATTGGAGTCCCACCTGATCCCACACAAAATCAATCAGCATACTTAGCTTTTTTCCAGGTATTTCCACCAGTGACATTACTGGTACTGTGAATCCTAAATGCTGCAGAGAGCAGTGCCATGTAACAATGTGGCTCCAAACTTTGCAACATTTTCCACTGAATCCAGGGCTCACAGGGAGTTAATTGATTGATGCTGGGTGTCATTCAGCCCAGAAGACATGCAGTGCTGGATTGGTGACCAGGTGAGTCTGGTGACACTGTCAGAGAGGAGGTGGGGAGTGGCAGAGAGGAGGTGGGTATAGCAGCCAGAGCTGTTTTTTTTTAATACTAAACAGCTGTTGATGGCTGGAATTCTGTGGGTTGTGCTCAAGCTGGAATTGGGCTGTTAAGGTGCCCATACACATTACAATTATCTGCAGATTTTCT
>NW_017310077.1:1971-2405 GCF_000935625.1 Nanorana parkeri
CAACAATGTAAGTTGTTTTGTATATCATCCATCTGTTGCTCGCCTGCTGGATCACATTCACAGAGATGGGCACCTCTTGCAGGCTGCAAGCACACTAATCACTGAAGCTATCAGGAGGCTTGAGCCAGAAAAGCTGGCAGAATGACAAATTAAGTCAGCTTGGGGAGTCTGTGATCAGGACAGGTCCTCTGTAGGAGAAGTAGATAAGAGACAATGGGGAAAGGGACATTATAGGTAGACACCGTAGGGAAATCTGAGGGACTGTAGGCTGCTGATTACATCCATATGACATTTGGCTGCCTGATCACATTCACAAAGCCATGTGGTGAAGCAGTGCCAAGTAAATACTCTGATATGATTAGATTGGCAGACTGTTGATAATCCAATCAGTAAAACACAAAGGGGTCTATTCACTAAGCTGCCGAGGGCAGCCG
>NW_017310077.1:6706-7361 GCF_000935625.1 Nanorana parkeri
TGCTGTAAGATTTAAAATTGCGGCTGGGTACGCTGTTTGCAAAACCCTTTATACTACTGTTTATACCACATGTCTGATGCCTTATTTTCTTCCTTTTTTTATTTGTTTTTGTGTTTATATATCTTATGGTAGGCCTGTCTTTACTATATGCAGACCTAATAAAACTCATTGTTTAAAAAAAAGCCAATTGGTATCTAGATACATCATTATTTTATTTTTATATTTACAAAGAAATTAAATTAGATTTATTTTTATTATTTACATACAGTTTGTTGGTTGGTGTTTACCCCATGTATTACTTCATCTACTGTATATTGGGGAGTTTGATTCTCTTAAATAACTAGTTATCACTAACCTAGATGTTGTTAGAATGTGTGCTCTTAGGGTTCTGACTCTTGATAAGTTTCCTAAGTTTGAGCTTTATAATTCTATTTGGGCAGTTGGAGTGCATCGAATGCCCATGATTTCAGCTAGAAAGGTAAATATAGCAGTCCACAAGTCTTGTAAGAGTTTGCCGTTCCATAATATATGGTATAGATTGTATATTGTCATGTACCATCTGAAAAAAATATTTGGGATATTTTCCAATGGTTCGTGCATTGGGAGGATTCATAGGGGTCTATTCACGAAGCTGCTGAAGGTTCTAGCCGTAGCT
>NW_017310077.1:11946-12513 GCF_000935625.1 Nanorana parkeri
CAAAACTAAACAAATTTTTTGGCAGTGCACATGTCTAGTGCGAGCTAAAAGGGAACTACACTTATCCCCATATTCATACGAGCGTTTCAGGTAACGATCCCTATAGTGTAGTGTGGCTTGGTCTAGGAGAGCTAGCAGATGCTTACGAGTATTGAGGAGTTCTAACCCCACTGAGTCATCCCTACCCAGTTTATGTGAGTTCTCCAAGGTAGAGATTTTGGCAAATAGGGAGGAGATTTCTTGGGACCTCCATTTCTTGAGCCGGGCTCCATGTTTAACAAGGATGCCCCTGAGTACTCATTTAAGGGTCTCCCACTTAATGGGGAGGGAGGTTGGGTCAACCGCATGATCACGCTGAAAATTAGAAATGGTCTGCCGAACCTCAGAACAACACACCGTATCACTGAGAAGAGTGTTATTTAATCTCCAGAACGGGGAGCGGGGTGGCAGCGCAGAAAAGCTAAGGGAACAAAACAAGGGGGCATGGTCCGACCATATGCGCAGTCCAATACTAATGCAGTGGGTAGCGTCAAGTAGGGCCTGGGAGACAAACACGTAGTCAATCCT
>NW_017310077.1:17023-17638 GCF_000935625.1 Nanorana parkeri
AAGATCTTAGCCTATCGCCTCAATGATTTAATCCAGGCTTGTTAACCTTATTCAGTATTGTGGTGGTAAAAACGACTTTTCTGGGGGAAGATTTGGGAACCAATGCAAAAGTTTAAACCAACAGATTATGATGGGGTGGGCCAAAAGGAACTATAAAGCTTCCAATGCAAAGCACAGTATTGCACAGTATAGAGGCATTTACATATTTTATTCCATCACAAATGCAAGAAATTGTGAAAATATTCCTATTTTAGTGGGTGGAGCCATTCCCATCACTCTCATGCCCCTTTGGCCAACTGTACAGTCAGAACTGCTGGTTTACATCACACATACAGCCTAATATTATAGCGTAATTTATTCCGAACAGCATACATCTGTTTCAGGCTTGTTGGCTATCATCAATGCAGCACACAGAAGAAATGACTTCTATTAAGTATTGCTTGGGGATAAAGAAGACATTATATCCTGACTGGTTATGGTCAAGTTGGCCAAAAAGCCACCATTGAACTGGCAGACATTTTTTAGGAACATAAGGTATTTAGAAATCTAATTTAATTAAAGAAAACTCAGAAAAAAAGCAATTATCTCACATCTTAGCATAGCGGTTAAAGATCT
>NW_017310077.1:22066-22566 GCF_000935625.1 Nanorana parkeri
CCCGGGCGTCGGGCGATAGGAATTCCACACCCCTGCTACTGGGACTACAGCCCCCAGGAGGCTGATGCTCCACAGCTCCTTCACACAGTGAATAATATGGGGTGTAGCATAAAGCCCATGACACACTGCATGTGAAGCGGCACACTGCAAAGGGAAGCAGTGACACGTAGGCCTTCACCTGCAGTGTGTCTTGCAATTTCCGATCTGTCGCGTCAGATTGCAAGAGCTAGCATAGCTGAGCGTGCGGAGATGGAATATTTCATCTTCAGCCAATCAGCTGGCGCATATAAATCCACACTTCAGGATATGAAGTCCATTGAGTTGTTACACATGAGCTGATTGGCTGAAGATTAAGTATTTCATCTGGCTGCGCTCAGCTCTGCACCTCGCAGCTTCGCTTTGCTCCACACTGCTTTGCACTGCTTCCTGTGCAGTGTGTCATAGGCTTTAAGCCCATGGCACACTGCATGCAAAGCCGTGCAGAGCGAAGCAAAGCTGTC
>NW_017310077.1:27016-27485 GCF_000935625.1 Nanorana parkeri
TTGCTGGAATATATGCTATGTGGCCTCATAATCAGAGCACTAGACGTACAGCAGCAGGAGAGACTCGAGGAGGAGGAGGAGAACATTATACTGACTCCCTATGACCACCAGCTGCTTACCACTGGACAGGCAGCAGGAAACAGACGAACATATAAGGCAAATTGTCTTTCTGTTTTCCCCTGAAGCACAGAGGCAGGAAGGTTCAGAAAGAGGATTAGGAGTGAGAGGATGGGGTTCTACAAGCAAGGAGGAGGGAGACATGCAGGCTTTTCTAGACACTGCTACAATAGTGTCACTTTTAAAAATAAAGCCCAGCACTTTACAAGAAGCCCATTTATACTTACCTTTCTGGTGGCCCACCTGCTACTTGCTGACCCCTGAAGATATCTGACCCTTCCAGGTATGTGGAATTACTTGTCCCCCTGCATCACACTGTATTTCCTCTTGGCAGTTCATATGTAAATGACCC
>NW_017310077.1:31691-32374 GCF_000935625.1 Nanorana parkeri
TCTATAGATCTATAGATCTATATATCTATAGATCTATAGATATATTGTGCTTATTCATGTATAGTCAATGTTTAGGATATATATATTTATAGACATATATATCTATAGATATATATATATATATCCTAAACATTGACTATACATGAATAAGCACATAAGCAAATATCAGATATTTCTTCAGCATTTTTACACAGACTGTAGTTGCAATATAGTTAAAGTCTCATCACACGTTCTAATATTTGGAAAGACAATCTTCTGTTTACAGTTCATAAAAACACTATGCGTACATGCAGGTAGCCGTAATTGCTTATCACCTATGCCAACTAGGATGAGATTTGAGTTCACCCCAAGCTTGGATTCACGTCTGTGGAAAATCACAAACTTTTCGTCAATAGCTTTGCACCAGAAGAGGAACAACCTATAATGCACTGCTTAAAATTTGCCCCGGTCAGCAGAGTCACAAGATTCAATAATATGAAGAAATGGATAACCCAGCCCCCTCACTGTGGGCTCACATGAGCCATATTGTCATTGTACGTTGGAGCTGATAATTCTGTGAAGGGAGAGATGTGAATCTATAGTGCTACATATTACATGGTGGTCTCCCTGTGTGTGTTGTAAAATAGCCATCACTTCGAGCTCACTCCTGTGATGGATTACAATATCATGTTTAGTTTACTAAT
>NW_017310078.1:0-4812 GCF_000935625.1 Nanorana parkeri
AACTATTGGTGGAAGGAGAGTTCTGGGAGGGACATGAGAGCGCTTAGTACAGAAGAAGGACTCTCTATGGACTGTTATGTTCTCCTGGTTGTACTATTGGTGGAAGGAGAGTTCTGGGAGGGACATGAGAGCGCTTAGTACAGAAGAAGGACTCTCTATGGACTGTTATGTTCTCCTGGTTGAACTATTGGTGGAAGGAGAGTTCTGGTGGGACATGAGAGCACTTGGTACAGATGGAGGACTCTCTATGGACTGTTATGTTCTCCTGGTTGTACTATTGGTGGAAGGAGAGTTCTGGGAGGGACATGAGAGCACTTGGTACAGAAGAAGGACTCTCTATGGACTGTTATGTTCTCCTGGTTGAACTATTGGTGGAAGGAGAGTTCTGGTGGGACATGAGAGCACTTGGTACAGATGGAGGACTCTCTATGGTCCATTGTGTTCTCCTGGTTGTGCTATTGGCGGAAGGAAAGTTCTGGGTGGGACATGAGAGCACTTGGTACAGAAGAAGGACTCTCTATGGACTGTTATGTTCTCCTGGTTGTGCTATTGATGGAAGGAGAGTTCTGGGTGGGACATGAGAGCGCTTGGTACAGAAGAAGGACTCTCTATGGACTGTTATGTTCTCCTGGTTGTGCTATTGGTGGAAGGAGAGTTCTGGGTGGGACATGAGAGCGCTTGGTACAGAAGAAGGACTCTCTATGGACTGTTATGTTCTCCTGGTTGTGCTATTGGTGGAAGGAGAGTTCTGGGTGGGACATGAGAGCACTTGGTACAGATGGAGGACTCTCTATGGTCCATTGTGTTCTCCTGGTTGTGCTATTGGCGGAAGGAAAGTTCTGGGTGGGACATGAGAGCACTTGGTACAGAAGAAGGACTCTCTATGGTCCATTGTGTTCTCCTGGTTGTGCTATTGGCGGAAGGAAAGTTCTGGGTGGGACATGAGAGCACTTGGTACAGAAGAAGGACTCTCTATGGTCCATTGTGTTCTCCTGGCTGCTACTGCCCTAGCTTGTCTCAGATTTTTTTTATCACTTTCAGCCAAGAAGCCAAAACATATCCTTGATAAAATGGCGGGAGATTGTGGTGGAATTTCGGTGAGACCTCGTACACTTCATATTGTTGATATTATGGAAGTGACTTAGTCATGGAGTTGAGCGGCACTATACGGGAATTGACAGATGAATTTTAGAGGAACCCTAAGAGCAATACTCGGCTTGTGCCTGGGCTGAGAAGAACAAGAGACATACGGCCTCAGGAATGTCAGATTTATGGTTAGTTGCCGTGACGTCGGCCTTGGCAGCCGATCCCGTTGTGGCCGATATGGTTATATTGTAAAATGTCCTATTAAAGGAAGCCTGATTGTTGCTGGTTCCCGCCTGTTATCATTAAACCTGCCAAGTGAAGCTTCCGCCCGATCCCTTTGCTGTTCTACTTCCTGATATTTGGTGTATCCTGGTTTTTTCAGGAGGCCCGTGCTCAGAATATATATACCGACTGCCATTGCTGAGCCCAACTCTGGGAAATGCTCATCACCGGTGATCTTGGGTACTTTATGAGTCATTGAGAAGAAGACGAATGAAAAATTTTGACTTTCTGATGACCTAAGTAGGTAAATCCTTGTTCCCGGGTCAGGGAGTTGGGGAAGTATTGGGGTCAGAGACAGCCTGACAAGAAGAATTCTCAGAAGGAGGTCAGCGATGGCATTGTCAGGGACTATAGCACCTCCAGGTGGCGCTGGAACCAGGTCCTGCAGTTCCTGCGCTCACCTGCGGGTGTCTCCAGGCAGCCAGGAGCTGTTAGGTACCAGACCACTACTGGGTGGTGCTGGAACCTGCAAGTCCAGTGCTCACCTGCGGGTGTCTCCCTGCCATCGGCGATTATTCACCACCTGGTGCTACCTGGGGGGGGGGTATTTAATCCCTCCCTGCAGTGTGGATTTTGGCTCAGTATTGTCGCCATTTCCTGAGTCCTGGTGCCCCCTTGTACCCTGACCATTGCTCGGTGGCTCGCCTTGTGTTGCCTCGCTCCCCACGTTAGTTGGCTGTTGTTTGATACTTGTGGGTGTTGGTGTGGGTGTTGGTGGGGTTGTAGGTGGGGTTGTAGGTGGGGTTGTAGGTGGGGGTGTAGGTGGTTACATGATTTTGGTGTGTATAATAAACTGTGTATGAGCTCATTGGCATTGTCTGGTGTGGTCACGCATTTGGTCCTCCAGTGGGGGTACCTGCATGCGGTGTGGGGACACCGGCGCACAGTACAGATTTCCTCTCACCCCTCCGACAACGTCCCGCCACAGAAGCAGTCCTATGCGATGGGACCTTCATCTGAGGGACCACCATGGACCATGCCCTAGCCCAGCAACAACAGTGTGCAGAAGAAGACCATATCATTATATAAGAGAAGATACCTCATCCCAGTGAGTCACATGAGCGCTTTCAGAGTCTTCTAAGCTCCTCCTCCTCCTCCTTCCCTCGTGGTCACTCTTAAGGTCTTGGTCTTCTTCATGGTCGTGGTCGTGGTCGTCTTCGCTCACCAACTTCAGCTGAATCATAAGGGAGGTGAGTTCTGAAAGCAGATATTATTTGCATGAGCCTTTAAATCGGACCTCCGCCCATGTCCCCTCATTTCCTCTCAGCTTTTCCTTGAAGAAGAACTCTGGGAATTGTAGAAATGAACCCCGGCAGTGGGGCTACCCCGGCGCTTCAAGGGTTAAGCACTCGCTTCGGGCCTAGAGGTCCTAAAATTAAAAAAAGATATACTCGCCCAATCCTCGGTCCCACCTGACTGCCCACAGCCTCTTCTCCGCTGGGATCCGGCGGCCTAAGGATCTGTGATGTCATCGCATCCGCTGACTTGCATTAGACGTGGGAACGCAGAGGGACAGTCCACAGCTGGAGGGGAGGGGGAGAGAGGTGAGCGGTCACCACCGCGGGTCGGGGGATCTGGTGAGTATGTCGTCTTTGTTTTAGACCCTAGACCAGGGGTAGGCAACCTCGGCTCTCCAGCTGTGCTGAAACTACAAATCCCATAAGGCATTGCAAGCCACAGGCATGACTCCCAGAGGCAGAAGCATGATGGGATTTGTAGTTTCAGCACATCTGGAGAGCCAAGGTTGGCTACCCCTGCCCTAGGCCACAACAAGCAGTGCGGGGATAGCTCCACTGCAAGCCCGGAGCTCTTCTTTAAGTGTACATTATCCTGACCAATCAGCTTCTCTTATTTCTTCTCCTTTGGTCTGTTACATATATCTCATGTTATATCTGTTCAATGAGCGCAGAAATACCCGTTGATCCTGCCAGAAATCTTCTCAGCTGATAACATTCTGTGCTCTCTACCCGTGCTGCACTCTTTATCAGGCACACTGTTCCCAGCTATCTCTATGCACTACAGAACTCCTCCCCCTTTGTCACGGAAAAAAAATGAGATGGGGGTGCTTTGTAGTCTTGTCCTAGGAGAATGGTTGGCCTGCTGATTAAAGGGGAGGGTCAAGCTCGAAGACAGCGACACCGGGGTCGGTCAGTCCAAGTTGTGGAGGATCACCCTCTCCCATGTACTGGCGGGATAAGAGTGGTCTGTGGGCACCTCAGGCACTTCCTGTCCTATCTGTAACTTCAGACATTTCCCCATCAAGACCGCCATTGAGGTTTGATTGGGTGACACGGACGGAGCACTGGCTGGGCAGACCTGCACTGCTGAGCCCTAATAATGGAGCTGATAGAAGGTTCCCTGTAGATGTTTCCGGGAAGTTCCGGTACGTCAGGTGACTTATTCTGATCACATGTTCTCCGGCCTTACCATCCAGGTCGAGGGTCTCGTTCTGCTTGTAGATGAAATTTAGAAAGTACTCCCGAGGAGGCAGAAGGGTCATACAGGACCCCTCCAGAACCGCGCTGACAACGGCCTCTGTGATTTCTGCGCTCACGTGGTCGGGGTCAGAGGTCATGTTCAGGATATCGTCAGCATTAAGGCAGCGTTCAGTCTGAAAAGAGAATAAAGGTTTGTGTGAGATGGGGGCCCATCAGCTCCCTCACAAATCCATGTGACCTTTCCTGGGGCTATGACCTTTCCTGGGGCTATGACCTTTCCTGGGGCTATGACCTTTCCTGGGGCTATGACCTTTCCTGGGGCTATGACCTTTCCTGGGGCTATGACCTTTCCTGGGGCTATGACCTTTCCTGGGGCTATGACCTTTCCTGGGGCTATGACCTTTCCAGAATGCAGCAAGCAATGTGCAGCCACCAATCCCAATTCACCCGTCATCATTCAGGCCGGTGAAACATGAACTGTGATTGGCGGCTTTCTAAATAAACCAGACAACCCATCAGCACCCCATTCCTCCCAGCACCCTATGAGCACTCCATTCACCCAACAGCCCATCACCACCTCATTCCTTGCAGCACCCTATGGGCATCCCGTTCACCCAACAACCATCACCACCTCATTCACCCAACAACACATCATCACCTCATTCCACCAGACCAATGAGGATGTACACACAGGCAGGAGCCACAGACACACTAGAACTCGGTCTACCAGAGTCCCATTAAAAGAAGATGAAATGTACATGGTTACTAGAGGTTGGGGCCGGTCTCTCTCTCTCTCTCTCCAGCTGCTGTCCTAGTCCTGCGCATTTCACCCCCACCCCAAGTCTACTATTAAACTTGACCAAACTCCCACCAATCACCTTTAACAACATCACATCCTCCCACTCACCACCATTGTATACTTCACCCATTGGAACTTTCCTATAAAGCTGCACCCCCATCTCCCGGGATATGTTCTGCCCCCCCATCTCCCAGGATATGTCCTGAC
>NW_017310078.1:5988-8481 GCF_000935625.1 Nanorana parkeri
CAGGATATGTTCTGCCCCCCCCTTCCCCTAAGGCAGGAGATCTTACCGTGTTCTGGTCCATATAGTGAGGCAGTATAGACGCCATTACACGCAGGGTCACCTCCTCTGCCCGGCCTCCCATATTCAGTACACTGGTCGGCCATTTGTCTTCACTTTTACAGAAGTGGTCGGGGTCTGCAACGTAATTCAACAATCCTCCAGAGACAGCTGAGAATCCCCGAGCATCCAACTGTGACACCGAGGAGCCATTCACCGCAGAGAAGAGACTGTCTGGTGTCAGGCACTGTGCAGAGAGACAGAAGAGAGTTCAACAAATCCAACAAAATACAATATAAATGTCACCCACTCAGAGAGGCACATTGACCCAAGAGAGACAGCCCGGTACTGAGATACTTGTACTGAGCGAGAGAGAGAGACAAACACCCGGTATGAAGAGAGACCGTCTCCATTCCGAGAGAGAGAGAGAGAGAGACTCCATACCAAGAGAGAGACTCCATACTAAGAGAGAGAGAGAGACTCCATACTATCAGAGAGAGAGACTCCATACCAAGAGAGAGAGAGACTCCATACCAAGAGAGAGAGAGACTCCATACCAAGAGAGAGAGAGACTCCATACCAAGAGAGAGAGACTCCATGCCAAGAGAGAGAGAGACTCCATACTATCAGAGAGAGAGAGAGACTCCATACCAAGAGAGAGAGAGAGACTCCATACTATCAGAGAGAGAGAGAGACTCCATACCAAGAGAGAGAGAGAGACTCCATACTATCAGAGAGAGAGAGAGACTCCATACCAAGAGAGAGAGAGAGAGACTCAATACCAAGAGAGAGACTCCATACTATCAGAGAGAGAGATACTTCATAGCAACAGAGAGAGAGACTTCATAGCAACAGAGAGAGAGACTTTGTACCACATGTGTCAAACTCAAAGCCCAGGGGCCGAATCGGCCCACCAGGCCATTTCCTAGACTTCTACTCTCAGATCTCGGTATGAAGTGATAATGGAATGCAGAGGCAACGATGATGAAGATTAGATACATGTATATCGTCTTACAGATACCTTTGAGGGCAACCATAATGCTGATGCGGCCCACAATTAAATTGAGTTTGACACCCCTGCTCTATACCAACAGAGAGAGAGAGACTCCATACCGAGAGAGAGAGACTCCATACCGAGAGAGAGAGACTCCATACCGAGAGAGAGAGACTCCATACCGAGAGAGAGAGACTCCATACCGAGAGAGAGAGACTTCATACCAACAGAGAGACAGATTCCATTCCAAGAGAGAGAGAGACTCCATACCGAGAGAGAGAGACTCCATACCGAGAGAGAGAGACTTCATACCAACAGAGAGACAGATTCCATACCGAGAGAGAGAGACTCCATACCGAGAGAGAGAGACTCCATATAGAAGGAGTCAGGACCAAATACCTTTTACTATTTGCAAAGTAAGTGATGAATTGTTACCCGGGGGAGGGGAGGGGATGGGGCATATACAGGGAATATGAAGGATGTGAGTCCTGGTACTGAGTACTTGGGTGGCCCTGGTCACACTCCTGCTACAGTCAGCTATTCCTGTCCTTGTAGGCCTGATTTTGCAGACTTTAGGTGCTCGGTCTGTACAGCCTCAGGATGTGTCCTCAGGGTTTGGTAACATTGCTCACATGCACCAGGCATGGGCCTGGTCTGTACTGTCTATTCACTGGAATATTTCTCTTAACTTTTTTCCTTTACTTTTGGCAAGTTTTGGTTGGACCGGAGTGCCGCTGGTTGTTGGGAGAGAGGGATGGAAGCCTATTGGGATGTTTGGTGGAATGGAGTTTTGATGGGTTGTTGGGAGTGTTGGGTGGATGGGGTGCTGATGAGGCGCTGGAAGTGTTGGGTGGATGGGGTGCTGATGGGTTGTTGGGTGTGTTGGGTGGATGGGGTGCTGATGAGGCGCTGGAAGTGTTGGGTGGACGAAGTGCTGATGGGTTGTTGGGAGTGTTGGGTGGATGGGGCGCTGATGGGTTGTTGGGAGTGTTGGGTGGATGAGGTGCTGATGAGGCGCTGGAAGTGTTGGGTGGATGGGGCGCTGATGGGTTGTTGGGTGGATGAGGTGCTGATAGATTGTTGGGAGTGTTGGGTGGATGGGGAGCTGATGAGGCGCTGAAAGTGTTGAGTAGATGGGGTGCTGATGGGTTGTTGGGTGGATGGGGTGCTGATGGGGTGCTGATAGATTGTTGGGTGGATGGGGTGCTGATAGGTTGTTGGGAGTGTTGGGTGGATGGGCTGCTGATGAGGCGCTGGAAGTGTTGGGTGGATGGGGTGCTGATGGGTTGTTGGGAGTGTTGGGTGGATGAGGTGCTGATAGTTTGTTGGGAGTGTTGGGTGGATGGGGTGCTGATGGGTTGTTGGGAGTGTTGGGTGGACGAGGTGCTGATGGGTTGTTGGGAGTGTTGGGTGGACGAGGTGCTGATGGGTTGTTGGGAGTGTTGGGTGGATGGGGTGCTGAT
>NW_017310078.1:9200-16123 GCF_000935625.1 Nanorana parkeri
GAGAGAGAGAGACTCCATACCGAGAGAGAGAGACTCCATACCGAGAGAGAGAGACTCCATACCGAGAGAGAGAGACTCCATACCGAGAGAGAGAGACTTCATACCAACAGAGAGACAGATTCCATTTCAAGAGAGAGAGAGACTCCATACCGAGAGAGAGAGACTCCATACCGAGAGAGAGAGACTTCATACCAACAGAGAGACAGATTCCATACCGAGAGAGAGAGACTCCATACCGAGAGAGAGAGACTCCATATAGAAGGAGTCAGGACCAAATACCTTTTACTATTTGCAAAGTAAGTGATGAATTGTTACCCGGGGGAGGGGAGGGGATGGGGCATATACAGGGAATATGAAGGATGTGAGTCCTGGTACTGAGTACTTGGGTGGCCCTGGTCACACTCCTGCTACAGTCAGCTATTCCTGTCCTTGTAGGCCTGATTTTGCAGACTTTAGGTGCTCGGTCTGTACAGCCTCAGGATGTGTCCTCAGGGTTTGGTAACATTGCTCACATGCACCAGGCATGGGCCTGGTCTGTACTGTCTATTCACTGGAATATTTCTCTTAACTTTTTTCCTTTACTTTTGGCAAGTTTTGGTTGGACCGGAGTGCCGCTGGTTGTTGGGAGAGAGGGATGGAAGCCTATTGGGATGTTTGGTGGAATGGAGTTTTGATGGGTTGTTGGGAGTGTTGGGTGGATGGGGTGCTGATGAGGCGCTGGAAGTGTTGGGTGGATGGGGTGCTGATGGGTTGTTGGGTGTGTTGGGTGGATGGGGTGCTGATGAGGCGCTGGAAGTGTTGGGTGGACGAAGTGCTGATGGGTTGTTGGGAGTGTTGGGTGGATGGGGCGCTGATGGGTTGTTGGCAGTGTTGGGTGGATGAGGTGCTGATGAGGCGCTGGAAGTGTTGGGTGGATGGGGCGCTGATGGGTTGTTGGGTGGATGAGGTGCTGATAGATTGTTGGGAGTGTTGGGTGGATGGGGAGCTGATGAGGCGCTGAAAGTGTTGAGTAGATGGGGTGCTGATGGGTTGTTGGGTGGATGGGGTGCTGATAGATTGTTGGGAGTGTTGGGTGGACGAAGTGCTGATGGGTTGTTGGGAGGGTTGGGGGGATGGGGGGGTGATGGGTTGTTGGGTGGATGAGGTGCTGATAGATTGTTGGGAGTGTTGGGTGGACGAAGTGCTGATGGGTTGTTGGGAGGGTTGGGGGGATGGGGGGGTGATGGGTTGTTGGGTGGATGAGGTGCTGATAGATTGTTGGGAGTGTTGGGTGGACGAAGTGCTGATGGGTTGTTGGGAGGGTTGGGGGGATGGGGGGGTGATGGGTTGTTGGGTGGATGAGGTGCTGATAGATTGTTGGGAGTGTTGGGTGGACGAAGTGCTGATGGGTTGTTGGGAGGGTTGGGGGGATGGGGGGGTGATGGGTTGTTGGGTGGATGAGGTGCTGATAGATTGTTGGGAGTGTTGGGTGGACGAAGTGCTGATGGGTTGTTGGGAGGGTTGGGGGGATGGGGGGGTGATGGGTTGTTGGGTGGATGAGGTGCTGATAGATTGTTGGGAGTGTTGGGTGGACGAAGTGCTGATGGGTTGTTGGGAGGGTTGGGGGGATGGGGGGGTGATGGGTTGTTGGGTGGATGAGGTGCTGATAGATTGTTGGGAGTGTTGGGTGGACGAAGTGCTGATGGGTTGTTGGGAGGGTTGGGGGGATGGGGGGGTGATGGGTTGTTGGGTGGATGAGGTGCTGATAGATTGTTGGGAGTGTTGGGTGGACGAAGTGCTGATGGGTTGTTGGGAGGGTTGGGGGGATGGGGGGGTGATGGGTTGTTGGGTGGATGAGGTGCTGATAGATTGTTGGGAGTGTTGGGTGGACGAAGTGCTGATGGGTTGTTGGGAGGGTTGGGGGGATGGGGGGGTGATGGGTTGTTGGGTGGATGAGGTGCTGATAGATTGTTGGGAGTGTTGGGTGGACGAAGTGCTGATGGGTTGTTGGGAGGGTTGGGGGGATGGGGGGGTGATGGGTTGTTGGGTGGATGAGGTGCTGATAGATTGTTGGGAGTGTTGGGTGGACGAAGTGCTGATGGGTTGTTGGGAGGGTTGGGGGGATGGGGGGGTGATGGGTTGTTGGGTGGATGAGGTGCTGATAGATTGTTGGGAGTGTTGGGTGGACGAAGTGCTGATGGGTTGTTGGGAGGGTTGGGGGGATGGGGGGGTGATGGGTTGTTGGGTGGATGAGGTGCTGATAGATTGTTGGGAGTGTTGGGTGGACGAAGTGCTGATGGGTTGTTGGGAGGGTTGGGGGGATGGGGGGGTGATGGGTTGTTGGGTGGATGAGGTGCTGATAGATTGTTGGGAGTGTTGGGTGGACGAAGTGCTGATGGGTTGTTGGGAGGGTTGGGGGGATGGGGGGGTGATGGGTTGTTGGGTGGATGAGGTGCTGATAGATTGTTGGGAGTGTTGGGTGGACGAAGTGCTGATGGGTTGTTGGGAGGGTTGGGGGGATGGGGGGGTGATGGGTTGTTGGGTGGATGAGGTGCTGATAGATTGTTGGGAGTGTTGGGTGGACGAAGTGCTGATGGGTTGTTGGGAGGGTTGGGGGGATGGGGGGGTGATGGGTTGTTGGGTGGATGAGGTGCTGATAGATTGTTGGGAGTGTTGGGTGGACGAAGTGCTGATGGGTTGTTGGGAGGGTTGGGGGGATGGGGGGGTGATGGGTTGTTGGGTGGATGAGGTGCTGATAGATTGTTGGGAGTGTTGGGTGGACGAAGTGCTGATGGGTTGTTGGGAGGGTTGGGGGGATGGGGGGGTGATGGGTTGTTGGGTGGATGAGGTGCTGATAGATTGTTGGGAGTGTTGGGTGGACGAAGTGCTGATGGGTTGTTGGGAGGGTTGGGGGGATGGGGGGGTGATGGGTTGTTGGGTGGATGAGGTGCTGATAGATTGTTGGGAGTGTTGGGTGGACGAAGTGCTGATGGGTTGTTGGGAGGGTTGGGGGGATGGGGGGGTGATGGGTTGTTGGGTGGATGAGGTGCTGATAGATTGTTGGGAGTGTTGGGTGGACGAAGTGCTGATGGGTTGTTGGGAGGGTTGGGGGGATGGGGGGGTGATGGGTTGTTGGGTGGATGAGGTGCTGATAGATTGTTGGGAGTGTTGGGTGGACGAAGTGCTGATGGGTTGTTGGGAGGGTTGGGGGGATGGGGGGGTGATGGGTTGTTGGGTGGATGAGGTGCTGATAGATTGTTGGGAGTGTTGGGTGGACGAAGTGCTGATGGGTTGTTGGGAGGGTTGGGGGGATGGGGGGGTGATGGGTTGTTGGGTGGATGAGGTGCTGATAGATTGTTGGGAGTGTTGGGTGGACGAAGTGCTGATGGGTTGTTGGGAGGGTTGGGGGGATGGGGGGGTGATGGGTTGTTGGGTGGATGAGGTGCTGATAGATTGTTGGGAGTGTTGGGTGGACGAAGTGCTGATGGGTTGTTGGGAGGGTTGGGGGGATGGGGGGGTGATGGGTTGTTGGGTGGATGAGGTGCTGATAGATTGTTGGGAGTGTTGGGTGGACGAAGTGCTGATGGGTTGTTGGGAGGGTTGGGGGGATGGGGGGGTGATGGGTTGTTGGGTGGATGAGGTGCTGATAGATTGTTGGGAGTGTTGGGTGGACGAAGTGCTGATGGGTTGTTGGGAGGGTTGGGGGGATGGGGGGGTGATGGGTTGTTGGGTGGATGAGGTGCTGATAGATTGTTGGGAGTGTTGGGTGGACGAAGTGCTGATGGGTTGTTGGGAGGGTTGGGGGGATGGGGGGGTGATGGGTTGTTGGGTGGATGAGGTGCTGATAGATTGTTGGGAGTGTTGGGTGGACGAAGTGCTGATGGGTTGTTGGGAGGGTTGGGGGGATGGGGGGGTGATGGGTTGTTGGGTGGATGAGGTGCTGATAGATTGTTGGGAGTGTTGGGTGGACGAAGTGCTGATGGGTTGTTGGGAGGGTTGGGGGGATGGGGGGGTGATGGGTTGTTGGGTGGATGAGGTGCTGATAGATTGTTGGGAGTGTTGGGTGGAGGGGGTGGTGATGGGTTGTTGGGAGTGTTGGGTGGAGGGGGTGGTGATGGGTTGTTGGGTGGATGGGGTGCTGATGGGTTGTTGGGTGGATGGGGTGCTGATGGGTTGTTGGGAGTGTTGGGTGGATGAGGTGCTGATGGGTTGTTGGGAGTGTTGGGTGGATGGGGTGCTGATGGGTTGTTGGGAGTGTTGGGTGGATGAGGTGCTGATGGGTTGTTGGGAGTGTTGGGTGGACGAGGTGCTGATGGGTTGTTGGGAGTGTTGGGTGGACGAGGTGCTGATGGGTTGTTGGGAGTGTTGGGTGGATGGGGTGCTGATGGGTTGTTGGGTGGATTGGGTGCTGATGGGTTGTTGGGAGCGTTGGGTGGATGGGGTGCGTTATTGGTTGACCTTCAACAGCCCTTGTAGGGGGTGTGATTGACTGTCTCCAGTATTCGGGGATAAGCAGGGATCCCAACCTGAAAAAAAGCAATTTCAGGGAGGTGCCCTTCTCATTTCTGGGAGATGCCACCCCCCTGGAACGATGGCAGATAGCATGGGAAGCAATAGCTTCTTTGCTATCTGCTGGTTTTTTTTATTTTATTTTTTGTTTTCTGACAGCTGCTACCATCAGGATAATAATAAAAAAAAAAACAGCATAGGAATGAAAAGCTAGATTCCTATTGGCTATTTCAATTTGCAATATCCAATAGCAAGCTGGCTGTTGCACTAGAAGAGGACCTGATGGAGAACTTCAGGTCCCCCTCTGCTGATTTGACAGCAGCAGAGGCCAGGTGCAATAGCTAGTCTGCTATTGGCTATTGCAAAGTGAAATAGCCAATAGGAATCCAGCTTTTCATTCCTATGCTGGGTTTTTTTTCTCTGACTGAAGGCGGCCCCGATGGCAGATGGCAGAAAAACCCCCCAAAAAGAACAGATCGCAGGGAAAGGTTTCATCTTCTAGATATATATCAGAGTAATTCTTTCTGGGAGAAAATGTTTCTCTATCTGATAGCGGGAGACTCCCGGGGGGCGTCCGGGAGGGAGAGTCGGGATGTCTGGGATAAGGCTTTTAGTAGAATTCAGTAGACACGGGTCTGAAGGTCTTCTGAAATAATCAGCTCCGGGGCTCCAGAGCAAGCGCGTGTCATGTGATCAGCGTGGAGTATTGATTTCCATTATTCTTGATTTATATCACAAAACCACCCGGTGTGGATGATGGAACCTGTCTGACTGCATTCTCCCCGGCATAGGTACGGGAGGTGTGACCACGTGTGACGTAGATGCCGGTGCGCTGGCATTGTGAAATCTGATTCTCCTATTTTTGATCCCGATAGACAACTTCTCGGGTAGGTTTCATCCCTTTTATTGGTGGATAGGCTTAGGAAGGGGGGGGGGATAAAAACGTTTAACTTGTTGGCTTCTCCAAAAAGAAGGTGTAGACCCGGTTTGGATCTGGTGTCTTCCTGGATAAAAGAGTGGTGTTCCCTTTAATAGATGGTGACATTTGAGAGACCCCTCTTGCATCCAACCTGTAAAGGCTCTGTGACCAAATCCAGGGGGGGGGGGACCCCGATGAATTTATGAGACAGCATAGGGGAGTTATATGGCATTTGTGTATCTTATGAAGGGATTCCCAGACCTGGTAGACTTGTTGTGTGATCGGAGGCGTCAGGCAGCTCCCTGACATGTGTTTGTTTGGGGATTTAGTATAAGGAAGTTGGCTGTAGTCCTAGACTTGTTCTTAGTGTCTGTCTTGGTTCATAGCCGTAGGTTGCAGATCCCAATACATATGTTGTTCTGCCATTGAAGTCTACAGAGATGAGAACTCAACCCAGGGACTGGGAGGGGATGACCTCTCTTGGTAGGTCCACATAGCTGTCTGGCCTACAGGGACTGGGAGGGGATGACCTCTCTTGGTAGCACCACATAGCTGGCTGATCTACACGAACTGGGAGGGGATGACCTCTCCTCTTGGTAGGTCCACATAGCTGTCTGGCCTACAGGAACTGTGTGGGGATGACCTCTCTTGGTAGGACCACATAGCTGTCTGGTCTACAGGGACTGGGAGGGGATGACCTCTCTTGGTAGGACCCCATAGCTGTCTGGTCTACAGGGACTGGGTGGGGATGAGCTCTCTTGGTAGGACTCCATAGCTGTCTGGTCTACAGGGACTGGGTGGGGATGACCTCTCTTGGTAGGACCACATAGCTGGCTGATCTACAGGGACTGGGAGGGGATGACCTCTCTTGGTAGGACCACATAGTGGTCTGGCCTACAGGGACTGGGTGGGGATGACCTCTCTTGGTAGGACCACATAGCTGTCTGGCCTACAGGGACTGGGTGGGGATCTACAGGGACTGGGAGGGGATGACGTCTCGTGGTAGGACCACATAGCTGTCTGGTATGGGGACTCTGGTAGGGCAATATATCAGACCAAGAGATCAGGGTGGATATTTGTATCCAGATGCGGCCGATTCTTTCCTGCAATCTTCCAATGTGCTCTTGGAGCTCCTCCTTGTATTAGATATTCGGTGAGCAGAACATTCTCTGTAGCCAATAATGATGTTAATCGTTGGGAGTGCCTCTGACTTTTGGAAGGTACCGCGCACTGAGGAGCAGCTGCGGGTCTGACCGGTAGATGAGCGGCTCGCACCTTTCCTGATCGGGGGTCTGAGATGGAACATAAACCTTCATATTGACCAAGAAATTCAGTGACCTCAATGTGAGGCGGCTGTAGGTCACAAGACACTGCTGAGGACTGGGACAGACTCATCATCATCATCATCATCTGTGAATAATCATTTCCTTCTGATTTGTGTTATTATTCACTCGTATTATATTGAGGGGTTTACATTGGACCTGTGTGGGATATGTGTGACTATATGAGGTGCAGT
>NW_017310078.1:16170-16734 GCF_000935625.1 Nanorana parkeri
AGAGATCCCAACAACCAGAATACTCCGATTACAGAAATCTGATCTGAAATAACATGTCAATGATAATGTTTAACCCTAATCCTGCCAGAGCCCAGAGCAGAACCCGGACCGCCCATGATAAGAGTACGGACCGCCCATGATAAGAGTACAGACCGCCCATGATAAGAGTACGGACCGCCCATGATAAGAGTACGGACCGCCCATGATAAGAGTACGGACCGCCCATGATAAGAGTACGGACCGCCCATGATAAGAGTACGGACCGCCCATGATAAGAGTACGGACCGCCCATGATAAGAGTACGGACCGCCCATGATAAGAGTACGGACCGCCCATGATAAGAGTACGGACCTATCATGAGAAGAGTACGGACCGCCCATGATGACAGTACCAATTCTATCCATAGATATCTATGGTAGTATTATAGGGTGAGGGGTCGGGGATGGTAGTATTATAGGGTGAGGGGTCGGGGATGGTAGTATTATAGGGTGAGGGGTCAGGGGAGGGTAGTATTATAGGGTGAGGGGTCGGGGGATGGTAGTATTATAGGGTGAGGGGTCGGGG
>NW_017310078.1:19947-21380 GCF_000935625.1 Nanorana parkeri
ATTATGGAGTTGGAGGTCATGGAAAGGGTTATTATAGGGTGTGACGGTCGGATATTATCGGTACACAATATTGCGAACCATCACATGACCTAGGACGCCACACCCCTAAGTCTACAGAATACAAAAACAAAAATAGAGAAATGGGGCTTTAAGGCCCCATTCACACCTGAGCGTTTTGTAGCGCGTCCTACGGTCTACAAAACGCTCAAAAAAATAAATTGCATTGCAGTCAATGGGTCTCGTTCCCACCTGTCCGTCTCTCCGCCCGTCCCGAACGCCCTACAAAACGGCCCGCGCCTGAAAAGGTCCCGGAGCGTTTTTGCTGCGTATTGGTCCGTTTTGTAGGGCGTTTTCCATTTGAATACTGCCAAGTAGCCTTTGGAATCGCGCGACGGTCGCGCGACTTTTTTACCGCGAATCGCGTGACGGTTGCGCGACAGACGCGCATATTACAATACGCATAGGTGTAAATGGGGCTTTAAAAGTGTCCCCGGATGCAAGGAGACCCGGTTCAGAGTGACGCATACAAGTCGCTCATTGTATAAATATATATATTATTCTTTATTAAAATGAAGATGACAGATTGGCGATATCATTGGACGGTACAAAGCCTCCCGGATCACATAGAGATACACACTGCGTATACCTCTCTCTCCCTGCTCTATTCCCGACGCACCAAACCACGCCCGTCCCGGATCACATAGAGATACACACTGCGTATACCTCTCTCTCCCTGCTCTATTCCCGACGCACCAAACCACGCCCGTCCCGGATCACATAGAGATACACACTGCGTATACCTCTCTCTCCCTGCTCTATTCCCGACGCACCAAACCACGCCCGTCCCGGATCACATAGAGATACACACTGCGTATACCTCTCTCTCCCTGCTCTATTCCCGACGCACCAAACCACGCCCGTCCCGGATCACATAGAGATACACACTGCGTATATAACAATCACTTATTACCATTTATCTCCTTAAATATCTCTTTTATATAATTGCATCAATAAATTCAGCCACAACGCTCAGTAGATCTAACATGTGTCCAGTTTTCCACACGTTTCGCTCAAGGCTCCATCAGGAAAATACGGAGGGGCCCTTACTGGAATCTCTGTCCTACTGACATGCGTCCCCACTGCCGGAGAGCCAACCCAAAGCAACCTCGGGAGGTAAGGGAAGTAGGGGGACCATGCGGGCCAACGAATGGGGAAGAAGGTACGCCTGTCCATGATGAGTCCTTCAAACAGTTACTGGATGCGTTCTGCTCAATGTAGTGTCACTCCTCATCCAGCAAAAGGCAGCCCCCCCCCTCCCCCCCAATCCGAGCAGCCCACATCTCCCCCTTTCTCTCCCTGCTCTATTCCCACCGCACCAAACCACGCTGCTTGCCGCTAACGGCGCGCGTCATGTGCAGCTGGGACGGGCGTGG
>NW_017310078.1:22150-24626 GCF_000935625.1 Nanorana parkeri
CTGAACCGGGTCTCCTTGCATCCGGGGACACTTTTAAAGCCGCATTTCTCTATTTTTGTTTTTGTATTCCGGATATTATCGGTATATAATGAGTTATTATCTCCTGGGAGTTTCGTTCCTCAGATTAGGGGATTGCGCAATGTTGGATTCCGGGCTCATCGTTGTGTACATTGTGTATTATTATCTGGCACACATTGCCGCATGACCGGTGATATTTATAGACATATTGCAGTATAAAAGGTGTGGCCGAGGCTCTGAGAGGGTTTGTTGTGGCCCCTGACTCTGGCTCCTCGGGCCCCTGTAACGGTGAGGGGGAGGTGACCCCTGTAATGGTCATTCTTACGGGGCTAATGAGATGCGGCTCCACAATGACGGAGATAATGCTCAGGTGGCGGCCATGATGGTTCCGCAGCTTTATGCTCCTGCAGGATAGTCATGTGACCGCGTCCCGCGCCGTGGCCCCAATTACAGAGGATTATGGGTAGAATTACCGGTCTGAGGGGAATGACGTCTGTTATTTATAGTCTACGATTGGGAGAGACGCAGTAATGACGGGTCGGGGCCCCATAATGATCCTCATTACAGATAATTACCCGGGAGTGACGGAACATCTCATTCTTATATAATAGTCACCTCCAACTCCATCCTACAAATAACCGCACACGCGGGGCGCATCACAGGGGCCCCACCCGGGCCCCTCACCCCATAACAAATCCCCCCGGGCCCCTCACCCCATAACAAATCCACCCGGGCCCCTCACCCTATAGTCATTGTAGACCCCTCACCCTGTAGTCATTGTAGACCCCTCACCCTGTAGTCATTGTAGACCCCTCACCCTATAGTCATTGTAGACCCCTCACCCTGTAGTCATTGTAGACCTCTCACCCTGTAGTCATTGTAGACCCCCCACCCTCACCCCTGGTCATTCCTGCGCCCTTATCTGGTCTTAGGGTACGGTGATTCATTTTATGGCTCTCTCTCTGCACTTTGCTCTCTCTCGGTCACCGAGATTTCTCTCTTTTTGCACTCAGTTCTCTTTCTGATCCTCATCGCTCACCTTTTCACACGACACGTTTCCGCACTGCACACGGTCCTCCAGCCGCTTTATAAGAGCCGTCACCGAGCTACGATTGAGAGAAGAGTCTCCGGGAGCGAGCAGGTCCAACACCCTCCGGAATGGGGTCTCCTGGGCAGACGGCGCAGGGCACAAGAGCATGGCTGCAATGCATGGCAGGAGGATAGACCAGGTCATGATGGTACCCTTGTGGCAGAGGGGGCAACCGGTGTTGCTTTGGAGTCCTGGTGACAAAGTGACTGAGGAACAATGTAGCGCAGACTCTCCATGTTGCTGTCAGTAGTCTGTGATTGGCTGAGCGGCTTTGATAGTGTACATAGTGCAGCTTGTCATTATCATTCCCCTCCCTCCCCTCCTCCGGCTCACCTGAGGCGATGCTCCTCCGCCCTGTGCCAGGACGCTCTGTAGGAATCTAGTCGGTTTAGCATTCAGTGACACTTTAACCCTTTCCTCTGGGTGACACCGGTGTGGGTGAGAGAAGACCCAGTCGCCATAGTCCTCCATAGTGAGGGATGACGGGACTCATGGACCCTCCAGATGAAGATCTGTCTGAACAGGGAACCATCCAATCTGGGAATCCAGCCAATCAGGATTCAGTGTTCTCCGCATACAGATCTGTACCAACATACAGTCACCTGTCATCTCTATCCGTAGACTCCATTTCTTAATACAGTTGAAGTTTTAAATCAGGGTAAAAGTATCAGCCCCCCTCCCCTCCCCCTAACATGGATTTACCTTGGTCCCCGCCTATCAGGGAATTATTATTATAGATGGAGATATATCACTACCATCACCTGTCATGTGACCCCGGAGGGAACACCAAGCCCGGCCATCATCTGTCTGGTATATAAACCCAACAATGCCACCAAAACCACCTGATCATGTGACTAGGGGACCATGCAGCGATTGGTTAGTTGTTCCCGGCTACCATTCTCATATCCAATCGGCTGGTGGTTTCTGGTCACATGGTTATCCAAAACGGTGACCACACCCTGTAGAAGCACTGACCGCCTCTGGGGTCATGCGTCTCTTGTTGTCCTTTACAGAACAAAACTTATGATGTATTGCAACCCCCTCCCCCGCCCGGGCCAAAGAGACCCTGTCATCACACTTCATAGTACAAAGGGGTTTGGTAAAGCTTGCGTTGTAGTTACTATCAGGGACAGGCCGGGCCAAGGGGTAGGCAGAAGAGGCAACCGCCTTGGATGCCTCAGTAGAAGTGGGGGGCGCAAAAATGCTTAGTACGCAGCCAATAACCAGACATGGGGTGCCATCTGTCAAGCAGCAAGGCTCCTCCCATATAAACAAGGGGCGGGACTGCGGGACGATCAGCAGATGGTCCTCTGTGCAGCGGCCATTTTTATGGAGAGCAGCATGACCGATTTCATTAAGATACCCAAC
>NW_017310078.1:24675-31165 GCF_000935625.1 Nanorana parkeri
CCCCCCCCCCGGCGATGTCAGGAATCTGTAGTGATTGGCATCCTTACCTCTCAGGGATGGCTGTGTGTGCTGATAGTCAATCGTATTCTCTTCTCGTCAGAGCCGACAGGTCCCCATGAAGGCTTTATGCGCAGCTTTTGTCTTGATGCACCTGGCAGCGTATTTGGTTTAATAAAGTTTTATGGTCTTATACAATCCTCAGGAGATTCAGGTGGGTCACCTGACAAGTAGGGATGAGCTTCGGGTTCAGTTTGACTTCATCCCATGCCGCTCACAGTTCACCTAATGCATTTGGCCAGTTTGCCCGTCTGCCGCACCTCCGTCTGTGTCCTACCAACCAATGTACCCGTGTGACCCGCACAGTGCCATTGGGTGACTGGTGGCTGCACGGTGCCATTGGGTGACTGGTGGCTGCACGGTGCCATTGGGTGACTGGTGGTTGCACGGTGCCATTGGGTGACTGGTGGCTGCACCGTGCCATTGGGTGACTGGTGGCTGCACCGTGCCATTGGGTGACTGGTGGCTGCACGGTGCCATTGGGTGACTGGTGGCTGCACGGTGCCATTGGGTGACTGGTGGCTGCACGGTGCCATTGGGTGACTGGTGGCTGCACGGTGCCATTGGGTGACTGGTGGCTGCACGGTGCCATTGGGTGACTGGTGGCTGCACGGTGCCATTGGGTGACTGGTGGCT
The DNA here is from genome assembly GCF_000935625.1 of Nanorana parkeri. NCBI lineage: Eukaryota > Metazoa > Chordata > Amphibia > Anura > Dicroglossidae > Nanorana > Nanorana parkeri. The sequence continues at coordinate 25,369 of NW_017310078.1, forward strand.
GCACGGTGCCATTGGGTGACTGGTGGCTGCACGGTGCCATTGGGTGACTGGTGGCTGCACGGTGCCATTGGGTGACTGGTGGCTGCACGGTGCCATTGGGTGACTGGTGGCTGCACGGTGCCATTGGGTGACTGGTGGCTGCACGGTGCCATTGGGTGACTGGTGGCTGCACGGTGCCATTGGGTGACTGGTGGCTGCACGGTGCCATTGGGTGACTGGTGGCTGCACGGTGCCATTGGGTGACTGGTGGCTGCACGGTGCCATTGGGTGACTGGTGGCTGCACGGTGCCATTGGGTGACTGGTGGCTGCACGGTGCCATTGGGTGACTGGTGGCTGCACGGTGCCATTGGGTGACTGGTGGCTGCACGGTGCCATTGGGTGACTGGTGGCTGCACGGTGCCATTGGGTGACTGGTGGCTGCACGGTGCCATTGGGTGACTGGTGGCTGCACGGTGCCATTGGGTGACTGGTGGCTGCACGGTGCCATTGGGTGACTGGTGGCTGCACGGTGCCATTGGGTGACTGGTGGCTGCACGGTGCCATTGGGTGACTGGTGGCTGCACGGTGCCATTGGGTGACTGGTGGCTGCACGGTGCCATTGGGTGACTGGTGGCTGCACGGTGCCATTGGGTGACTGGTGGCTGCACGGTGCCATTGGGTGACTGGTGGCTGCACGGTGCCATTGGGTGACTGGTGGCTGCACGGTGCCATTGGGTGACTGGTGGCTGCACGGTGCCATTGGGTGACTGGTGGCTGCACGGTGCCATTGGGTGACTGGTGGCTGCACGGTGCCATTGGGTGACTGGTGGCTGCACGGTGCCATTGGGTGACTGGTGGCTGCACGGTGCCATTGGGTGACTGGTGGCTGCACGGTGCCATTGGGTGACTGGTGGCTGCACGGTGCCATTGGGTGACTGGTGGCTGCACGGTGCCATTGGGTGACTGGTGGCTGCACGGTGCCATTGGGTGACTGGTGGCTGCACGGTGCCATTGGGTGACTGGTGGCTGCACGGTGCCATTGGGTGACTGGTGGCTGCACGGTGCCATTGGGTGACTGGTGGCTGCACGGTGCCATTGGGTGACTGGTGGCTGCACGGTGCCATTGGGTGACTGGTGGCTGCACGGTGCCATTGGGTGACTGGTGGCTGCACGGTGCCATTGGGTGACTGGTGGCTGCACGGTGCCATTGGGTGACTGGTGGCTGCACGGTGCCATTGGGTGACTGGTGGCTGCACGGTGCCATTGGGTGACTGGTGGCTGCACGGTGCCATTGGGTGACTGGTGGCTGCACGGTGCCATTGGGTGACTGGTGGCTGCACGGTGCCATTGGGTGACTGGTGGCTGCACGGTGCCATTGGGTGACTGGTGGCTGCACGGTGCCATTGGGTGACTGGTGGCTGCACGGTGCCATTGGGTGACTGGTGGCTGCACGGTGCCATTGGGTGACTGGTGGCTGCACGGTGCCATTGGGTGACTGGTGGCTGCACGGTGCCATTGGGTGACTGGTGGCTGCACGGTGCCATTGGGTGACTGGTGGCTGCACGGTGCCATTGGGTGACTGGTGGCTGCACGGTGCCATTGGGTGACTGGTGGCTGCACGGTGCCATTGGGTGACTGGTGGCTGCACGGTGCCATTGGGTGACTGGTGGCTGCACGGTGCCATTGGGTGACTGGTGGCTGCACGGTGCCATTGGGTGACTGGTGGCTGCACGGTGCCATTGGGTGACTGGTGGCTGCACGGTGCCATTGGGTGACTGGTGGCTGCACGGTGCCATTGGGTGACTGGTGGCTGCACGGTGCCATTGGGTGACTGGTGGCTGCACGGTGCCATTGGGTGACTGGTGGCTGCACGGTGCCATTGGGTGACTGGTGGCTGCACGGTGCCATTGGGTGACTGGTGGCTGCACGGTGCCATTGGGTGACTGGTGGCTGCACGGTGCCATTGGGTGACTGGTGGCTGCACGGTGCCATTGGGTGACTGGTGGCTGCACGGTGCCATTGGGTGACTGGTGGCTGCACGGTGCCATTGGGTGACTGGTGGCTGCACGGTGCCATTGGGTGACTGGTGGCTGCACGGTGCCATTGGGTGACTGGTGGCTGCACGGTGCCATTGGGTGACTGGTGGCTGCACGGTGCCATTGGGTGACTGGTGGCTGCACGGTGCCATTGGGTGACTGGTGGCTGCACGGTGCCATTGGGTGACTGGTGGCTGCACGGTGCCATTGGGTGACTGGTGGCTGCACGGTGCCATTGGGTGACTGGTGGCTGCACGGTGCCATTGGGTGACTGGTGGCTGCACGGTGCCATTGGGTGACTGGTGGCTGCACGGTGCCATTGGGTGACTGGTGGCTGCACGGTGCCATTGGGTGACTGGTGGCTGCACGGTGCCATTGGGTGACTGGTGGCTGCACGGTGCCATTGGGTGACTGGTGGCTGCACGGTGCCATTGGGTGACTGGTGGCTGCACGGTGCCATTGGGTGACTGGTGGCTGCACGGTGCCATTGGGTGACTGGTGGCTGCACGGTGCCATTGGGTGACTGGTGGCTGCACGGTGCCATTGGGTGACTGGTGGCTGCACGGTGCCATTGGGTGACTGGTGGCTGCACGGTGCCATTGGGTGACTGGTGGCTGCACGGTGCCATTGGGTGACTGGTGGCTGCACGGTGCCATTGGGTGACTGGTGGCTGCACGGTGCCATTGGGTGACTGGTGGCTGCACGGTGCCATTGGGTGACTGGTGGCTGCACGGTGCCATTGGGTGACTGGTGGCTGCACGGTGCCATTGGGTGACTGGTGGCTGCACGGTGCCATTGGGTGACTGGTGGCTGCACGGTGCCATTGGGTGACTGGTGGCTGCACGGTGCCATTGGGTGACTGGTGGCTGCACGGTGCCATTGGGTGACTGGTGGCTGCACGGTGCCATTGGGTGACTGGTGGCTGCACGGTGCCATTGGGTGACTGGTGGCTGCACGGTGCCATTGGGTGACTGGTGGCTGCACGGTGCCATTGGGTGACTGGTGGCTGCACGGTGCCATTGGGTGACTGGTGGCTGCACGGTGCCATTGGGTGACTGGTGGCTGCACGGTGCCATTGGGTGACTGGTGGCTGCACGGTGCCATTGGGTGACTGGTGGCTGCACGGTGCCATTGGGTGACTGGTGGCTGCACGGTGCCATTGGGTGACTGGTGGCTGCACGGTGCCATTGGGTGACTGGTGGCTGCACGGTGCCATTGGGTGACTGGTGGCTGCACGGTGCCATTGGGTGACTGGTGGCTGCACGGTGCCATTGGGTGACTGGTGGCTGCACGGTGCCATTGGGTGACTGGTGGCTGCACGGTGCCATTGGGTGACTGGTGGCTGCACGGTGCCATTGGGTGACTGGTGGCTGCACGGTGCCATTGGGTGACTGGTGGCTGCACGGTGCCATTGGGTGACTGGTGGCTGCACGGTGCCATTGGGTGACTGGTGGCTGCACGGTGCCATTGGGTGACTGGTGGCTGCACGGTGCCATTGGGTGACTGGTGGCTGCACGGTGCCATTGGGTGACTGGTGGCTGCACGGTGCCATTGGGTGACTGGTGGCTGCACGGTGCCATTGGGTGACTGGTGGCTGCACGGTGCCATTGGGTGACTGGTGGCTGCACGGTGCCATTGGGTGACTGGTGGCTGCACGGTGCCATTGGGTGACTGGTGGCTGCACGGTGCCATTGGGTGACTGGTGGCTGCACGGTGCCATTGGGTGACTGGTGGCTGCACGGTGCCATTGGGTGACTGGTGGCTGCACAGTGCCATTGGGTGACTGGTGGCTGCACAGTGCCATTGGGTGACTGGTGGCTGCACAATGCCATTGGGTGACTGGTGGCTGCACAATGCCATTGGGTGACTGGTGGCTGCACAGTGCCATTGGGTGACTGGTGGCTGCACAGTGCCATTGGTTGCCTGGTGACTGAGCTGCACAATGCCATTGGGTGACTGAAAACGCAATGCCATTGGGTGACTGGTGGCTGCACAGTGCCATTGGGTGACTGGTGGCTGCACAGTGCCATTGGTTGCCTGGTGACTGAGCTGCACAGTGCCATTGGGTGACTGAAAACGCAATGCAATGATCTACATTTGTGTATGAAACATCTACTGATGATACAGCTCACACTACATGTACATAGACTGCTCAGAGTCTCCCCTCCTGTTGCTGCAAAACCATTACTATGCAAAAACCCTTCACTGTGTCAGCGCCGCTTACATTACACACTCCGTAAACTTTACATTATGAACCGCGCCCGGGCCAGATATGTGAAGTGTGTTCTCCATCATATACTCTCCCACGTCACCCGCATACATAATGAGCTGCAGAGTGGAAATTCCAAACCGACACAAAAGAATGTTTCAGCCGAAAGAAGACAAATAAAAGCAGAAACGTTACAATGTATACACGGCACAAGAGAGAACCGTGATAAACTCTATGACCTCCACATACCAGGGACATGACAACCCCCCACCACCAGGGACATGACAACCCCCCCACCACCAGGGACATGACAACCCCCCCACCACCAGGGACATGACAACCATTCTCAATGGGGACAGTAAATGACCTTGCAGCCCAACCCTCAATAGACGCCACAGAGCGCCAACAACCTCCGGTGATTATAGAATTCCCCGTCCTCTAATCTCCCTCCGAATGTGCAAAGTTCACTTCCCGCTCATCACTCTATCAGAGCAGAATGTCTGATAACAGGAATGTCAACTCAGGGGCCCAAGAGGGGTCCCAGATACCGAGAATTACACAACAAGAGAAGCGCCACTCTCGGGGCCGGTGACAGAATGTTTTTAGGGTTAACCCTAACCTAAACCCTAACCTAACCTACACCCTAACCTAAACCTAACCCCTAACCCAAACCCCTAACCTAACCCCTAACCTAACCCCTAACCTAAACCCTAACCCAAACCCTAACCTACACCCTAACCTAAACCCTAACCTAAACCTAACCCCTAACCCAAACCCCTAACCTAACCCCTAACCTAACCCCTAACCTAAACCCTAACCCAAACCCTAACCTACACCCTAACCTAAACCCTAACCTAAACCTAACCCCTAACCCTAACCTAACCCCAAACCCTAACCCCAAAACCCTGACACTCTGCACTTCCCAATAATACCTGTACCCCAATAATGTGCAACCCATTAACATCTATCACCAGACCAGGTGCACACACACACACACACAGCGCCTGCCGTCTCTGGGGCCCCGCGCTTCGCCCCTGCTGCTCTCCATCCTCAGTCCCACTCACCCACCCACAGTGGAGCGCTGCTAGCGCCGGAGACCGCCCTGGGCCTGGACACACAATGTATTCATTCTATTTTATTTTTTTTATCACTTTTTTTACTTTTTTTATAAATGTAATTTTTTTTACTTTTTTCACTTTTGTTTTACTTAAACTTTATTGCTGTCAGACACATTAACGAGCCCCTCTGCGATAGCGTTTGGGGGTGACAGGTTCTCTTTATGCAGCCAGTACAGGAGGTGGACCTCTTCTTCTCCCGGTGGGGGGATCAGCGAGGTTTCCTGCACGTCCAGCCGGCTCCAGCCAACCAACTGCGGTTCGGCAGTCTTCCTCTCCCACCAATGGCAGCTGAGGTGGGCGGAGGAAACTGCCGTGGCCGCCGAGGAGCCCGATCGAAGCAGGCACAGACTATGTCAGTCGAGCTTCTTGTTCTCTTCTCCCCGCTGCCACCGCAGTCTTAAAGTCAGAGCAGTCTTAAAGAGGCACCCCTCCCAGTCCACATCTTTTGGACGTT
>NW_017310078.1:31324-31665 GCF_000935625.1 Nanorana parkeri
CCCCCCCCCCCCCCCCCCCCCGCCACAAGCACTTCATCTCTCGGCCGCTCTGTAGCTGCGGCAGCCGAGAACGAGAAGAGAGAACGGAAGCGAGCGCCGCGGCGGTAGTGTGACGTCCCATTCGATTTCCTGTGCAGCCGAGACAGGAAGCGCGGCGAGTACGGCGCTTCCTGTCTCACCGATCACACAGAGCAGATGGGAGGACGTACATTCTCCATCCTAAAATCATTCCGTGGTCCTCGGTCCCCCAGAAGAGTGGGGGACCTGGTAAACCACAGCGTGGCGGGGGGCAGACTGTGGAGTGTGGGGCAGCGGGGGGGTTATTACTTGTACATAACAAT
>NW_017310078.1:31774-32367 GCF_000935625.1 Nanorana parkeri
CACTTGCCCCAAAGCAGGACTAAATGTAGAAAAAACCCATGGGCCCGGTGCTCAGAACCGAATGTCCCGGGCGTTGGGTGACGCCCCTGAGGTTGCGCCCTAGGAAGCTGCCTAGTTTGCCCAGCAACAGCAGCGCCGGCCCTGGGCACTGTGCATACAGACACCGGGATTCTCATTGCACACGCAGAGAAGGTCACGCCTGGAGTCGGGTTCACGTGTCGTGAGCATGTTACATACACGGTTATCTCCTCTCGGTTGTAAAGTTCGGATGATTTCAATGTCAGAAGACTTTATGGAAAGCGTTTACGGCCGAGATGGCGATAAAATCTCCGAAAATGGATGCGGGAGGTCGAAGGTCACCCAATAACTCTGCAGGCTGACGTGTCTCGGAGCCCATAAATCCTTTACTGCAGGTCGGGGCCCCGGTGATGGACTTTGTACGGGAGTCACAAGACATGAAGATCTGCCGTGGCAACTGCTGGAAGATGGAAATCAGCTCTGATTGGCTGCAACTGCCGAGAGACTTTTCCTGGAGCTCCATCGGTTTCCATTATTGCAGGGTACTTAAGTGGGGTTCCATGCATGAGGTGGGG
>NW_017310079.1:0-938 GCF_000935625.1 Nanorana parkeri
TGCAACAATTTGTATTGTTTGTTTATGCCGTTCCCAATGCACGTTTTTCAGCACTGTACAGTTGGATATTAGTAATTGGTGGACCTGTGGGTCTTTTGTGTAGCAGCTTTTAAAATTAGTTAGGGGATCCTAATCCAGAACCGCAGATTTTTTACATTTATTTGTCTAAGGAAAGGGAAGGTGCCAGGGAAGTCGAGATGTACTTTTGCTGTAGGAATGCGGTATGTGACACTGAGTGCAAAGGTAAGATGCACAGTGTGATGCAGAGTATAGAAGTCACTGATGTGACACACAGCCGGTTGGCAGCCCCCCCTCTTTAACCACCGTTATCTAATTTCCTGAAGGGCATTTAGCGCTGTACACTTCATTACACCATTCCACCATGATTGTTTTGGGTTTGTGAATGTTACACAGGCAGTGTTTTGTAAGCTGAAATCTTTTCTTAGTAATTGTAATTGCAATGGTTACTGTATCATGGGGAAACATTGAGATTTTTTGCATTTGGAGGCAGCTAATTATATGCTTTCGCATTTCCTCTTGGTGAAAGTAGATATGTTTTACATCAAAGCCATGGGCAAGAGCTATTGCATTTGCTATGTCAAAAGCACCACAGTCATTTGCACCATCTTGTTTCTGGCAACAAACGAGGTCCAGGCCAAGTACATGATATTCTCCAGAAAAGAGAGGGTCATATACTTTGAGAAGCTGTTTTTTAAGCGTTTCCCGGACTCTTGTCGATTTAAAGACGAGTCAAACACTGTCACATGTGTTCCTGAACTTTGGGAAACCACCCAATGGGCTCCCAAATGGTGAATCTGTAAAACTGATTGACTGTTTATACATGATACAGAGTCATGTGATAGAATCACGGTATCAAATAGCCCTGAGATGGCTGGAAATTCAGTGGCTATCAGATACTGAAATATATTGATCACCTT
>NW_017310079.1:10337-12399 GCF_000935625.1 Nanorana parkeri
GCAGGCCGAGCGGCCGGCCAATGGCCGGCCGCTCGGCCAGTTTCGGCTTTCATATGCGTTCGACTCGGCTGAGCCGCTCGGCCATGATCGGGAGCTGTACGGGCTATTGTGAATAGCCCGTACAGCACCCCTTCGGTTCTACTGAACCGAAGGGGTCCTGGGGCCGAAGCTAGCCGAAGGATCGGCCAAAGCTACGGCCAGATCCTTCGGCAGCTTCGTGAATAGACCCCAATGAGTGAGTGTAATACCATTTATGGTAACCCATTTGCTGTCATTTATATTTTCTTCTTCTACTGATTGTCCTGAGTCTTTTACAGTCTCCCAAACATCCAGTTTCAGTTGCTCTACCCTACTCCCAAATCTTTCAGAGCCTAGTTGTTTGGGCTTCCCATACAGCCTTTTTGGAAGGGGTACAACATTTTGAATAATTTCTTTTCTTTGAGGGGATTCAATTAATGGGAGGCCATGGTCGGTGGGAATTTTGCTCAATGATTTTTCTAATAGCAAATTCTTTCCAGCTGGATGAGGTAGTCCTCATCTTTTTGTATCTAGCAGTCTCTTTATCTTTTGCGTGCAACTTCGTATCATGATGGTTCGTTTTGTTCTCCTCCGTTGTGGGAGCTTTGATATAGAATTAGTGGATTCAGATGTAGTGCACGACTCTAACTTATTGTCCGCAGTTGGTTCTGTTTCAGGAATGAAACAGTCCATATCAAGGACAAAAAGGGGGTTCTAACTGAAAGCGGGATCCAGTTTTTCCCAACCCCATTCCTTCTCAAAAGCAAAAATTGCACACATGTGCTTGCAAGGCATTAAGTTATTTTTCCAGTCTATACAATTACATGTTGGAATTTTTTCGGACACATTGACAATGTAAGTTTTACCATGTTCGGTTTCACTCTTTACATCAAATATTCCTGATTAATTTTTTTGAATTTTGAGGTTAAATTGCTTGCCAATCTTTTCATTACATGTGTGACAAAATCACGTGGGCGATTTCTTAAGAAATTTGGGACTTCTTCTGAATATTTTCGATAGTATTGTGAACTTTGCAAGTTCAGCTGTACATACCTGGATAACAGACAAAACCTATAATTACCATCATTGCAGACTATATATCTATTTACACACGCTCATTAAACCTTTTTATGCTTTTTAACCTTGAGCCCCAATATGTTATATTTAGTTTGGATAATTTATGAAAGGTATTGACATAGTGCTGACATTTTAGGCAGCGCTTTACATAGTGCACATTCACTTTAGTCCCTGCCCTCAAAGAGCTGAAAATCTAAGGTCCCTATCTCACATGCATACATAAGAGGTCCAATTTAGACAACAGCCAATTAACCTACCACAGCATGTCTTTGGAGTGTGGGAGGAAACATGAACAGGGGCAGAAATACCTCCGGTGCGGCCCCACCGGGGACAGAGGCTGTGGGGGGGGGGGCCCAATGAGGTCCGGTCCTAGGCACCCCACCGTGGAATATGGGGCAGTGCAGGGTCCCGGGCAGGGCCGGCCTTAGGGGTGTGCGAGCTGTGCGGCCACACAGGGCGCCATGGCAACAAGGGCGCCATGGCAACAAGGGCGCCGTGCGGCCGACACAGCTCGTCCTGGGGGCAGCTTCTCTCCCCCTCACCGCTGACCATCCGATATGACAGCGCTCCCTCGTCTGCCCCCCCATCAGGTGGGCTATGCAGGATCTATGGTGTGCGCTGCAGGGTCTCAGGTAAGTCCAGAGTCCAGCAAGCTACTGCAACATTACAGACCACGGAGTCTGTAATTGTCCCTTAGGTCAATTAGGTCCGCGACTGAACATGAATAACCAGAGGAAACCCAGGCAAGCACAGGGAGAACATGCAAACATATATATTTTTTTTTGTAACAGTAAAACTTTGAATATAGAGTGAATACACAGTTTGGTGAGACTCTTTGTTCAAAAGAACTTGTCTGAACCTGGCAGCATGAACAAATCCCTGTAAACCTTGACAAGTTAAGTCCTACTGGCAGACGTGGGTTTGAGCACCTTTAGAATTGCTTTCCTGAGGGACCCTAACATAATAT
>NW_017310079.1:13274-22453 GCF_000935625.1 Nanorana parkeri
GATTTGGTGTCCTCAATTTCTTTTCTATTTTAAAAGGGAAATGTCGGGGGTCTGTTTGGACCCCTAATATTTTCCGAAGCCCCCCCAACAGTACAAAATAAATAAAAAAATGATTTTAAAAAAAGTGAAAAAAGCCCCCCCTCACACACACACACACACACACACACACACACACACACACACACACACACACACACACACAGGTATTATTAGACATGTGCGAACACTAAAAATTCATTTAAAATGAAATTAACGAAAACTAAAAAAGTTTATTTGTTTCATCAAACAAAACACTTTTTTATGCTGTTTTGGATTCAGCCATTGGCGTGTTCTGGAGGCAGGGCGCATGACATCATATAACACGTGTTGGTCGCCGCCATCTTGGTGTGTATTTAGGTATACACCAAGATGGTGGGGCCAATATCGGCGTGTGACCTCACATGACGCCAGGCAGGCATGGCTTCATGCTGCTTGCCTCCAAGATGGTGGCACGCATTCACAGAACACGCCGGTGGCCAACATGGCCGCCACACATTCTCAAACAAATTATTATGCGCCTGAATATATTTTCGTATATTCGGACATATACCGTGTTTCCCCGAAAATAAGACACTGTCTTATATATTTTTGGGCTCAAAAAAACACACTAGGTCTTATTTTCGGGGTAGGTCTTTTTTTTTTATGTACAACAATCCACACTTTTTCATGTAGAAAAGTCTACATGTATTCATGTACAAAAATATAGTGATCAGGACAATCAGGGGTGCTGTACCTTCCCAAGAGCAATTTGCTAACCAATCGCTGGCCAGAATGAGTGAAGCGCACTTTCACTATCGATTCCTTACAGGCGGAGTGTATTTGGTATCACTCCACCTGTGGGAGGAGCCGGCGCTATAGAGGAGGTATCGGCTTATGCGGCTTTGCCGCCTCGCTTCCTCTAGCGCTGGCTTCGTTGGCACCAATTATACTCTCCTGCCTCTCCCGCGGCTCTTCAAGTTCCCCCCTATGCCACCACTGGCCCTGGAAATGGTCACAACTAGGTCTTATTTTCGGGGTAGGTTTTAGCAATTCCCCAAAAATAGTACTAGGTCTTATTTTCGGGGTAGGTCTTATTTTCGGGGAAACAGGGTAGTAATTCATTCATTTTACAAGTAGTCTGGGTTTTATGTTCTGTTTTCTATTTTTACTTTTCTAGATGCACTTACTTGAAAAAATGGATCGGCATGACAACCTGACACTTTATTTTTATAGACTCTATTTTAGTTTGACATTTATTGTTTACCTTCTGATGTTTTATTTGATAAGAATACTTATATTGTGGCGACAAGTTTAATACCTTTGAATAAAAGTTTTATTTTTATCATACTTTTTAATATGTTTCTTTGCGGCTTAACAAAATAGGAGTCTTTAAATGGTGCGGATATTGGGAAAAATGGGTGTGGTTACGGGGGTGTGGCCACTAAAGGGTGTGGCCACTGAGGGGCGCTGTAAAGCTTTCTCGCACAGGGCGCCTAAAGGCCTAAGGCCGGCCCGGGTCCAGGCTGCGGGAGTGGAGAAGTGAGTCATGTGAAATTAATATTTGCTGAAGTGAATCAATTAATATGTTTTATCTTGTACCATACTAATATGTGTGTTTTCTCGAGTGAAACTAAGCTATCGCAAGATAAATTTAAGAAAGATGGCCTAACCACAGAGCTACAGTTTCCTGCATACTAATTAAGCAAACGTACACGGAAAACAGAATTAAGGAAGTTCTCCTCGTCTCATGACTGAAGTGATTCAACAGAAGGTTGTCTTATGGAAGTGTATAAAGCGCCAAAAGAGGAAGAGGGGAATTGAGACTTATGCAAGACTGAGTGAAGGACAGTCCTGAACTCTTTTGATTGTCTGTATTAAGTTTCCCGTGCACGAATAAAGCATTTGTTAATCTTTTCAAATATACCATCGCCTCGTCTCGATATATGCTGAGATTCCATCAACAATCACAGGACCCACCCCCTGCACACACCGTCTGGCTGAGTACTGAGAGGCTCTGGCAGGGTGAGTCCGAGCGGGGAAGGGGGGGAGAGTGGAGAAGGGGGGGAGTACATGGGCTATTATCAACATGGCATTGGACCAATGCCAAACCAAACTAGCAATGCATAGTTACATAGTTACATAGTTAGTCAGGTTGAAAAAAGACACAAGTCCATCGAGTTCAAAAGCAATGCAAAATTAAATGATATCCTTTTGTGATGGGCTGGTATCTTTCAAGGATGGTCACTGTTTTTTAATAGATGGATTCCACAAGCAGGATCACAGAAGGATTTTGATCATAAACATATTATGTATATTGAGAACATATTGTGAGTAAATATGTATGTAGTAGCCTGTTATGTCATTTAATTTGAAAAGTGGATTATAATGGGGAACATTACACTGTAATGTTCCCTATTATAATCTATTTCTCTGATTAAATGATTACAGACAGAGCCTCTGTTCTATCAAAGTTTGTGACAAAGTTACAATGTGTGACCGGTGATGTGGTCACACATTTTAACGTAATCCCGCCCAGTTTTTCGGCCGTGGAATGTGTGACCGCCAATAGGTGAAGCATTCCAACTCTTTCTCAGCTGTTCCAGGGCAGATTGGCATCGCAAATCATATGTGCAGGAGAACCGATCTGCCCTGGAACAGCTGATCAGTCCTGAGATGTCACTTCTCTCCGACTTTGTGAGTGGGGTGAAATGTGAGATGGCAGTCACAAAGTTAGATAGAAGTGGCATTTCAGAACCGATCAGCTGTTCCAGGGCAGATCTGTACACATACCATCTGCGATGCCGATCTGCCCTGGAACAGCTCCCCTGGTGAGACCCCACAGAGCCCTGGCGAGGGTCTCACCAGGGCTGCATGGGGTAAAACAATGGCTTTGTGGGGTCTCACCAAGGCTCTCTGGGGAATCACCAGGGCTCTGAGGGGGTCTCACCAGGGTAGCAGGGCTCTGTGGGGTCTCACCAGGGCTCTGTGGGGTCTCACCAGGGCTCTGTGGGGTCTCACCAGCCTTGATAGACCCCACAGACAGCTGGTGAGACCCCACAGAGCCCTGGTTAAACCCGGGCTACCTAGGGTATCCACAGGACTCTCACCATTGCTGTAGCCTGTGAAGGCTGCCTCTCACCAGGACTGGGCAGGGAGCGTCTCACGGGCGGGAGCGTGCAGGACAAGCCGTTGCTGACTACGTCTCCGTCCATCTGCCCCTGACGATCCACCCTCCCAGCCAGATTTAACTCCGCCCTCCCAGCCAGATTCAACTCCGCCCTCCCAGCCAGATTGGGATCCTCGCACGGTGGTTGGGAGGGGTGAGATGGCTTCCCAGTGGCTGGTGGGCGGAGCTCCAGAAGACCACTGGCCGAACGGACAGACCGAGGAAACAGATAAGCTCTTAGCCCTGTCGCTGTCCAACGGAGATGCTCCGTTTGACAGCGACAGGGCTAAGAGCTTATGACGTTACCTGGCTGTAAGGTAATGTGACGGCAGGGCAAATTAGGCGGCCGCGAGGCCAAATTAAAGAGCCGCCTCTGCTTCTAAGAAGATACGCTATTAGCGTAGCAAGAGTGATGCAAAATGCGCAGCCGGCTTCATCGCTATGCTAATAGCGTATCTTCCCAGAAGCTGCACACAGCGCTCGCCGGTGTAAGTAGTAACCAGCGCACGCTGTATGCAACTTCTAACAGCATGGGAGACGGGAGGCCGCGCTTGTTGGTGGATCCAGGAATCAGGTGAGTATTAGAAGAAAAAAAAAAAGTTTTACTGTAAAATATAAATAATTTAGTTCACGAAGAGGACATATAATTTTGCGTCTTACTGTATAGAACATGCACTTGTGTAAATTCAATAAGTTATGGTCAGGGCTTCACAAGTCGTTGAAAATTAGTTACCATGTTAAATTAGTTAAATTTATTGGATTGTCTTTATTCATCACTATGTAATATCATATTCATCTCCTAATCATTGGAATCCTAATTTTAAATCACATTTATGAAACCCTGATTTGGGGTATAATCTGATTGTACTGCATTAAAACTATGAAAGTAAACATGAACATAAATTAAATTATAATAAAATGTGTTATATATACACCGCAATAGAGGTCAATATTCCAAAAATAAAATATACATTGCCATTAGGTTGTGATTTATACAATTATATTCACAGTTGTTTCAAAAGTTGGTGAAAAATCTGAATGTATACAGATAATTTTAAATAGAAAATCATAAATATAATACTTAAATCTTGCAATCTGCATACCTGGCTTTATATTATAAGAAAATTTAATAATAATATTAAGGATTATGAATTAGACTTAACTACAGTCAGCATTATCTTCATAGTTTTTTTACAATTGTTGAACTTGTCTTATACCAACTGAATGGACACATTTTGATATAATAAAAGCAATTAGAAAAATACTAAACTAATCGTAGCGAACAGAGAAAAATATTGCTTCTCATCATAATTACGAATAGATCCTACATCCATGCATTAGCAATTAGTGATACATAGTACACATGTGCATTCGGATTTGGACAAAACTGAACATCAACGAAATTCAGTTGATTTTCCCAAATCAGAAATAATGATTTTATTATTTGCCTGAACATACAAAACCTATAGTCGGGCATACATAAATAATTTTGTGGAACAAGCTTGGGAAATATTGGCCGGCGGCACATTCTGCGCAGGCGCGCCGCCATCTTTCATTATATCTTGGTATACACCAAGATGGTGGTGCCTAAACATCCGGCATCTTTGTGTATACCAAGATACACTCAAAGAGGGTGGCAGGCAAGCACAGAACGTTCCGGCGGCCAATATGACTATCGCTCTTTCTGCATTTTCAGTGTGCAGTTTTTGATTCGGATGCTCGTTGACTCTGAATCTGAAACTGCAGAAAACATTTTTTTCCCCAAAATGAATGGAAACATTCTTCATTTTCATTTGTTTGGTAATAAAACAAATTTTTTGTCCGTGCACATGTTTAATACATACTATTAATATTTAATTACACATAAAATGAACAGACAATGCACTTTTAAAGTTGTGCTTCTCCTCCCTCTCTATCCCTGTCCTCTTTTGAAGCACACTGTATTCGCCTATTCTCTCCAATTTTCACACAGGATTACTGTTATATACTGGCAGCCTGGACCTGTAACTTCTCTGCATGGCTACCCCACTTTCTCTTTTCAGAAATACCCACTATCATTCTTGGTGACTTTAACATTGTTAATAACATTCAATGTTATTGGCTAACACAATGGTCAGACACTCCAACTCACTTTGATAGTGACATTCTAGATCTTGTTTTCTCTCACCTATGCTCTCCTTGCAACCTCTCCAAACCCCCTTTCTCCCTCTCAAACCACAACCTTGCCAGTTTCACACTAACCCTGTCCCCAACCATGATTCCACCGACACGGCACACTGTCACCTGGAGCAACCTTCGCCACCTCGACCCTTCTCTTCTCTACCATGCTACTGACCACATCTATGACGGAATCTCACCCCTGTCCTGCCCTGAGTACTTCTGTCTACTACAGCTCGCTCTTATCCTCCCTAGACACTTTGGCTCCCCTCAATAAACAGAGTTCGAACACGTCCACTACAACTGTGGCAAACTAAAGAAACCAGACATTTAAAAAGACATAGCCGCGCTCTTCAACGAGTGTAGCTGAAAACTAAAAATTCTAAATATTCACAAAGCCATCCACAACTCCGCCCCAGATATATATCAAACCTTGTCTGAAAATAACACCCTAACCGTCCCCTCCGCTCTTCCAAAGACCTTCTACTTTCCTGCTCCCTCATCAACTCCTCCCATGCTCGCCTCAGGGACTTCTCTAGGGTCTAGAGTCTATTAGCCCAACCTGTCCATCTATCTCCCACTGTGACTGCCTTTAGAACGATCCCTGAAGACTCATCTCTTCTGGAAAGCCGATCCCACCTCAACCTCACCACTGAACTCTCACATTCTAAAGCAATTCATCCCCACAAAGCTACCTCCTCATGTATCACTTGCCCCTCCATTTTAGGTTGTAAGCCCTCATGGGTAGGGCCCTCCTTACCATCTTGTCTTAAATTGTATTGTGATTGTAATGTCTTCCTTATATGGTAAAGCGCTGCGCAAACTGTTGGTGCTCTATAAATCCTGTATAATAGAAATAGGCCTATATATGTACACCTGCTATCATTGACAAAGAACTCGAAAACAGCAGAAGCAATTGGAAATCATGAAGTGTTAACTATTTTAAGATGAGACATCGGGGTTGATTTACTAACCTTATAAACACGCCACGAACAAGTATACACCTCTGTAGTGTGTTCCCTCCCAGCATGATCTATTGGTGGAATCTAGACACCTTTGTAGTGTGTACACACCCAGAAGGTGTGTTGTGCAAAGCCCTGCATGAATTGCAAGTTGATGTTGTGCAAATTAGCTCTACACTGTGTTGCTTGCGCTGATGAATGCAGGAATGTAAATGTATGAGCTAACCATTTTTGTCTAAACTGTGAAGCAGCATTATATATGCATCATGTGCATGCTTTTTCCATATATGGCATTAGTGGAAATATGCTTTTAGACTTGCATGCCGTTATTAGAGCGGCGTGTAGCCTATGGCGCATGCTACATGACGCGCACATACGTAAATACAGAAAAGCGCACCATAACGGCATGAAAACGTTGCTCGTGTTTGGTTGATAAATACGTTTTGCTGTGTAAAAATGCACACGCACCTGGTGCGTGTGTGTGTTTAGGTTAGTAAATCACCCCCATCATATCAATTACCCTGTAACCTCAAATTCATCTTCAAATTCAAACACTAGTATGTTTATGAAATCTTACCTCTCCAATACTTTCATGGTTTATATGTTCGGAAACCACAGGGAATTCAGTAACATATCCATGGATGCCTTTTACTGTTTCACTACTATGTTGTATAGCATTTCGAAGTTTCAAAGACAATGTTGCTTTTTGCTTTTGTGTGTTCTGTGTAATCTAATAGAAAACGTACAGTAGTTTGTTGCATAAAAAAGTTGTATCAACAACACAATAGCGTTTGTTTTTTAATTGATAAAGAAATTAATTAGAATAATATTGATTATTAAAAAATAACTTGGATATTTGTGCACTAGACCAGGGGATACAAAGAATGTGGCTCAACATCCATTAAAAAGATGTGGCATCTGGCCCTTATTTGGAAGAAGTTTGTATAATCCCTGCACTACACTCTACTGTTATATTTTGCCAGGGTACTTAAGATTTGGGTGTACGTTTAATAAACTGTGAAAGAGTGAGATAAGCAGTGAGAAGGCTTTTCTCACCTTAACAAAGTGAAAAGTATAGAAAATGCTGTTTAATAACCTGAGATAAGTCAGGTAGGAACATAAATATCTCACCTCTTCTCATCCTGGTGATAAGTACATAGAAAGTAATGGGAATGTACCTGTTTAATAAAGGGAGAAAAGTAGAAAACAGCTTTATCACGACATACGTATTGTGCAAAGTACCCTTGATTTAGCACCCTGTCAGACCTGGTGCAGATTGTGGCTGCCTCTGGTAGTTTAATTCATGGTTTTGGACTGGTACATGCTGAACAAATCAGAACATGTAAATCCTGTTTTTTAGCAATTTTCTTAATTTTAACGGTGAAATAACTGTTGCACTTTGCTATAGCAGTGCTTTGTAATATTGTTAATGGGTGGTTTGGCAGATTAAACTACGATCCTGTCAGGAGGATTGCAGATTATCACAAAGGATGTCATTGTGCAGCTCAGAATACATTCCCCACATTGCTTTCTCAACTGATCACTGAGATAACTTATCTCAGCCTTTCACAGCTGTTACGTGAGATAAGTTTTCTTTTCGCAGGTTATTAAACAGCCTCTGTGCAGCCAAGAAAAACAAAGAGATCTGCTGAGTAAAGTTAACTCGTGATAAAGCTCGTTTTATCAGTTTATTAAACGTACACCTTTGTGCGATAATATTCTAGCAGTGCAGCCCATTTTTTTGGTATTCTGTAACATACGTCTTCTTTTTGCAAAGTTATAGTCTTCTCCCTGTTTTTTTAGAAAAGAGCACTATTATGGCAGTATATTAGAAACAACAGTACTTGGATTTATAGACATGAGAGCTGATGGCGATATTCATCATTCTAAACAAAATATGGTAATCTAATGTGTTCAATGTGCTCATGTTTAAGCTTTAATACCTGTTGAAGAGGACAATTCACATACCCTCTTTTATGCTACATCGATCATCATAGTTGTCTAAGCAATAATTTACCTAAATCCAAATAACAAATTTTTCTGTTTGTTTTGTGTTTTTGTATGTATTAGAACAACTGTGAAGAAATACAGTACGTGATCATGCTAGACGTTTTAAATAGTGCACATGAACAAGATCATTGTGGGAAATATACCAAAAAACTCTAGATCATTAATGATAAAAACAAAACCAATAACAATATTATTCACTTTGAAGTGAATTGCATTTTAATTTTACAGGAATTATTGTCCAGTTGATAGAGCATGGCACTTAAATATTGAATTGGTTGTGGTAGCATTGTACAGCCACTAGTAAAAACACATAAACTGAAATTAAAAATTACACTAATTATCAAAAATGTTCTGAATACAGCATGCTATATTAAAATTACCTGCTTCAGATCTCTGTGCTCTGCATATTTTGTTTTCTTTGAAAGGCCACTATCTTTACCTAAATGGCACTGAAGATTTTTAGTCCCAACTATCACATATGGTATCCCCGTGAACTTCAGAAATATGCGTTTTTTGCTTGAAGGACCTTACCAGTGAATTCTTACATAGTTACATATTATTTGGGTTGAATAAAGACATACGTCCATTAAGTCCAACCCATATGGGTCCACGCATCATCTCATTCTTAGGGATACTGGTATCCCTGGATATTACGGTCCCTCAAGAAATTGTCCAAAAGTTTCTTGAACAAATCTACACTCTTGGCTGAAATCACTGCCGATGGCAGTGAGTTCCAGACCTTAACCGCTCTTACTGTAAAGAACCCTCTTCGCCCATTGTGCTGGAATTTTTTCTCCACCAACTTTAGGTGGTGGCCTCTAGTCTTTGTATTGGAGTTAATCTCAAACAGTTTGTTGCCAATGTTG
>NW_017310079.1:23541-30338 GCF_000935625.1 Nanorana parkeri
TAAACATGTTTAAGGTCAGAAGCCTTGTCTCATAGCTCTGGTCCTCCATTCCCCTAATTAGTTTTGTTGCCCTCCGCTGGACTCTCTCCAGTTCTCAGTACTCCAGATGTGGCCGAACCAACGATCTATATAGAGGCCCAATTATAGACTTCTCTCTGCAATACATTCCCTTCTTAATACAGGACAAGACCCTGCTAGCTTTGTTTACCGCAGCCTGGCACTGCAAGCTACCATTCAGTTTGTGGTCTACAATGACCCCCAAATCTTTTTCTATTTCTGACTTCCCTAGCGGCATACCCATGATTGTATAGCCTATTTGTTTATTTTTATGTCCAAAGTGCATTACTTTGCATTTATCAACATTAAACCTCATCTGCCATGGTATTGCCCACTCCCCTATTTTATCCAGGTCCTCCTGCAATGTTATATTGTCACGATCCGTTTCTAGTACCCTCCCTATTTTTATATAGTCTGCAAACACGGAAAGATGGCTATTTATTCCCTCCCCGATATCATTAATGAATAGGTTGAACAGTATCGGACCCAGCACAGATCCTTGAGGCACACCTCTCATTACACTAGCCCAGTCTGAAAAGGTGCCATTTACAGATACTCTCTGGACCCGTTCCCGTAGCCAGTTCTCTATCCACGTACACACCACCTCATCTATGCAAATTCTAGACTTTGCATTAGCCTGAAATTCTGAAAACATATAGCAGATTGATATATTATTTAGAGCATTATGTAGCCACATTAACGAATCTTACTTTTGGCCAATAGACTTTATTTTATTACAAGTACATTTTAACACTAGTGAAGAATCAACATTTTTCACAACAAATAAATATGTGCAAAAGACTAACGTTAAAAAGATATTACCTTGTTATTGTTCCACATTTGCTTTTTGGAGTTCATTGTAATCCTCATCCCCACAATAAAAAAAAATCTGTTTTTTATCCTACCAAACCATGCTACTTAAATTATGTTTATTTAAACTAAAGTAAACAAATTTTACATTCATTTTATTTATAAATTTAAAGGGGTTCTAAACCCTTGTTTTTTTTTGCATATATGTAGGGCTAGCAAGCAATTTAAAAAAAAAACCCGCTTTAACAGCGGTTCGCACTTACCCTGTTTTTGTCGCTTGCTCCCGCAGAGACAATCAGAAACTGCTCCGGCGGCCGCAAAGCATCTTGGGGTGGGCGCATGCGTAATGTAAATAAACACCAACACACCAATGATGCATATATTATTAATCGCACAACTGAACTTGCACATACATGTGGGTCCGGGTGTCTGCACTTGCATGCACACTGTCTGGGTACAAGTGCGAATACCCCGACATGCAAGTGGGGGTGTGGGGATGACAGCGTACAGCCGTGTCCTCCAATAGAAAAGAACAGGCTCCTGCTTGCAATGACAAGCAGCAAATGTCCCTCCCAGTATCGGCCCATTTACAACGGGCATTGTGAATGAGTGTCAGGAACGGACACCGCTCTGTAAACCGAGACCATGGCGGGGACGGCCCCGTCAGCAGCGTCCTGTTGCTGGGCGACAGGCGGGCGTTCCTCAGCGCTCCACTCCTCCTTCTGCAGAACAGCTGAGCCGGCGTGATGACGCGGCGAGCTCGGTCCAGCGGCGTCCCGTTGCTAGGAGACGCTCGGGTCGAGTCTCGGCTCCGGCTCCGCCCCCCAATCACAGTTCACTGCCTACATAAACTGAAGGCTGTTCACTTGCTCGACGTTCTAGCAAAGTAGTACGTCGAGCAAGCTACTTAGGATCTCCAGTTACTCTCGGGTCTCTTGCAAATCCTGCTGCAACCTCCAGACTTCACAACTAAACCCCTTGGATTCCTGGCAGCACGAATGCAGCTCCACCTTCTGTGAATGAACTCTCCACCTAAATAGCAAGTAGCCATTACCACATGCTGTAATCAAATGAAGTGTTTGCTGATGCCTATGCCGGACTTCCATTTTACACTCCTCTTCTTCTAATTGCTAGTGATTAGAAACACTGCTGCATAGGACATAAGGATTGACTGCTCTTATTGATATTGATGTTATAGATAGTGAATTGAACCAACTCACATATCACCCTTCCTTACCCTATTCTCGGAACTGTTATCACTACTGGATGCAATAGAGTTACCATCTGTTTAACGCCCTAGTGAAGTAACTAGGAGAGAAAACTACAACTCCCATCAAACCCCAATGCAGTACAATTGAGAGTTGTGGGGATACACCACCTTAATTAACTTCTCCTACAAACAAATGGTATATGATGTGTAAGGGGTTCCTACTACACTCCCTGCAATAAAGTGTGACTGTGAACCCCCCACCTGAACCATTTAGCTTACCTCCGCAGTTGCGATCCTACACTCCCTGCTGCGTTTGCACGGATCATTACAATGAGGCCTTAAGCAGTAAGATATCAATTCATTACATTACACAATCTTAACAATATTAGAAATAATGAAAATACAGTTTCCGTCAAGAAACACTGATTTTCTGATGAGAAAACATTTTAACATTCCAAAACATTTATAAATATCACAATATGTAAAGTAACTTTACCTTCATTCCCAAAGTTCTTCGTCTTTTTCAAGCAAATAAAGTTAGATTTTGAACTTTCCTCGAATTCCGTTATTACTTTTTGCATTATGTGGTATGAATTGAAGATTTCCACTTGTGGATTTTCTTGAAGGCTAGAATCCTCTAGTTCTATCTATAAATGGCAGTTAAAATTAACAACTGTTTTCAAGGTACTTTAGTACTCGTAAAAATTATTTGTAAGTTAATGTAAAATTATTTAGTGCCACAGTAATGAAAAATAAAAAAATAATATTTATGAAGTCACAAAAATAAAATCAGCAACAATTAATATATTATATATATACAGTGAAGTCGCCATTTTCCAGCACTGTCAAGCAACCGGACAGAAAAAAATAGAAGATATATTTTCTTTTTTTGGCTGGATGGTTCATGTGCTTTAAAAAGCGGTCTGTTGCTTGGTGCACACCAAAATGTTTGATCATAAGGAATTAAATTTAGTAGCTAACAAAATTTGTTATTTACATTACGCTGACAGGTCGATTCCGTGGTCGGCAGCAGATGGTAAACAATGGTGAGAAACAGCCAGCCTGCGATTGGCTAGTTAAAATCTCAAAACTCTATAGCAGGCTGACTTTTGAAACGCCGCCCACCAAGCACAGGATCGTTACAGAGAGATAACTTTCTCAGGGCCGCTCCTCTGTTCAGTGGGCAGGGCTTCAAGAGGCATCTGGCTATTGCAAATTGAAATAGTCAATAGCAGCCTGGCTATTGCTCCAGGATGATTACATGCACCTGTCAATTCAAATGATTTGTAGCACAAGCGATTATAAAACACTAGGATGTGACAACAATTGCCCCCACTAACTAATGTTTTGATGCGTACACTACTGTTTTTAATTTATTTTGAAAAAGATACTAATTTAACATATTTATTTACATTATTGACTAGTAGCCATCTGGTACCTTAAGCCCAGTAAAGTTTTGTCACACCTCACTAACTTACACTAAAATCTTAAAATCTCAAAAGGTCCCCTTGAAAATAATTGAATAAATAAGGGGTCTAAAACTCTATTTAATGGAGGGGTCCACTGTAAAATTTCCTAATTCACCAGTGTTAATGTCTGCGTGCGTTTTTGATGTCAGTGTGTGTTTGTGATCATTTCTTGTGTATTTCTTCAATGTATGCAATTACATTATATGTTTTAGTGTTGCTTTGTGTGTTGTGTATTATCAGGATTTCGGTAAATGATATGGGTATGTGTGTTAAAGGAGAACTATGGGGTTAAGGCTTTTCCCCATAGTTCTCCTTAGGGTAACGGGAGGACACAAACTAGCGTCCTCCCGTCACCCTTAGCTCAGTATATAGGGAGCTACAGCTCGCGGTATACTGAGATGCCGCAGCTGAAGCGGATCCCGACAATTATGCTTGGATCCGCCCAGCTGCGTGAGTGACAGCTGGCTCTGCCTATCTAGAGGCAAAGCCAGCTGTACCCGCCCCCTCCCCCGTCCAGTCAGCGCTGGAGGATCGGAGTGGGGGGAATCCAGACCCTCCCCTGTCACGGCAGAGAGCTGTGACAGGATCGAGAGGTGAGCGAACGCCGGTATGTGTTCTCTCACTTCTCGATCTACTGAGCCGACCTGTGACAGTCTCATTGTCACAGGTTGGCCAGAACTAGGAGGTGAGTGAAAAGCACTGACCTCATAGTTCTCCTTTAATGTTTCTGTGTGTGTCCTATCAGTATTTATACATGTGTATATGTGTGCAGTGTCAGTATATTTGTGTGAATGTGTGTGTATTAGGCCCCATTCACACCTGTAAGTTTCAGTGTGAATAGGGATATCCGTGTCAGTAATTTTCGTTTTCCTGCAGCAGGAATCCTTAATCTGGTGTTTACATTCAGCAGCTGTCACCCGTTCAAGATAATGATCAGGTGACAGTTGCATGTAAATGCCTGCACACCCCATTTAATTGCTAGTTATATGATCGCATGTGGTTATGAACCAATTACTTTGCCTTGATGCAAGACAAATGGGTCCAAGGAGAGTAATTGACTGCATGAAAAATAAAATTTCACAGGTATCACAAATCACGCATAAACTTACAGGTGTGAATGTGGCCTAATACACACACACACAACCCGCCCCCCCACACACGCAATAATACAACCCTCCCCCGTTCCCCACCCCCGCATAGCCATATGCACATTCAATGAAAAAGACCCCTCACCTACTTACTTTTTCCCAGGGAGGTGAGGAGGTACAATCCGCCTTTGACTTTTACAGAACTTACTAATACATCCTTTCGGCATCTGCTCAGTGAAGGATGTCATAGCACTCGTCTCCAAGACCCCTAATGTCACCTAGAGATCTGCTTCATCAGCTTCTCTCCAGCATGTGAAGCTGGAGAGTGACACGAGAATGCGGAAGTGATGTAATATACGGGACCTCATACAAGCGTCACGGGACCTCATCGCTTGTATATTAACGGGCATCGCTGCCTGTTTTCAAATAACGGGCATTTCCCGCTCGCGCGCCCAGTTACATCCAAGAAGCTCCTGGCCGGCCATGTATACACAACGGCCGGCCGGGAGGTAGTTAATAAACATTAGATAAAAAGAATGACAAGTTTTTTGCCTATTTATGAATTACATTTTATAATTAAAACTAAAAAGGAGTGAGAACATGCATAAGCAATTATAAAGATATGAAGTCCCCAAAGATAATCACCAATTTAATTAACACACAAAGAAAGATACAGACACATAGCATTCAAACAAGTACACTAACAAAAATAAAACTATACAAAAACATGCAAATACAAGATAACTAATTCTTAAAAAAGTTCATTTAGTGACATAAATATTACAAAAGTTGTTTAAAAAAACCTTAAGAAAGGATAAGAAACATGAAAAACAAATTAAACATTTATGGTTTATCATTTGTATTGTAAAATAAAGTGGGAATACCTGATTTCTGCTTACCGAATACAGACTTGTCTTCCAATACGACAATCGCACCAAAGTCCTAAAGTGATGTGACACTCAGTGGACTTCATTGGCTTTATATAAGCCCACATCTCTTTGAATGATTCCTTGCTAATTCATTGACACTAATTAATCATTTTGTTGGATTAGCAGCCATTAGAAGTAGGAAAATATGAATTTATTAAGCAAAAAAAGGAACAGGTAGGTCCCATAAAGGATGAGAATGGGAGGTTGAACACAAATGACAGGGAGAAGGCTGAAGTACTGAATACCTTCTTCTCCCCAGTATTTACTTGTTAAAAGGACGTGTTTCATGAACAAAACACAAATCTGGATAGCACTGGGCGAAAAATACCAATGTGTAGGGTAATAAACAGGACATAAGACATGAAAATATTACAGGAAGATATGGATAAAATAGGGGGATGGTCATTTACATGGTAGATGGTTTATTATTGAGAAGTGTAAGGTTATACATTTTGGAGGGAAAAAAAAACTTGGGAGCTACTCACTAATGGACGTACCAATTGGAGGAATCAGAGGCGGGAAGATTTGAGAGTCCTAGTGGACACCCGTGTTCGTTACAGCATGCAAAGTCAGGCAGCAGCAAATAAGGCGAGCAGGGTACTATTATGTATAACAAAGGGAATGTACTGTAAAAGACAAATCTATTATTCTGCCCCTGTTGTTGTGGAAATTTTACTAGGATGTGTTTTTAGTGTATTGTAATGTTTTGTCATTAGTCTCTCAGTGTCTCGGTAAATAGACGCTGGGGGATTAATCCATTGGAGGAGATTTCTTATGCGCAGCGGAGCAGTGTCTTCTTGGCGAATGTATGGACGCTGGCTGGGGCCCCCGTGCAATGCATGGATTTATTGGCTTGCGTGGATACATTTGTCTTGAACGCAGTATATGAAAGGAACGTGCGTTTGTTCTCTCTGGGGTGCCTGATCAACACGCTTGAGATGATATAACGTTGTCCCTGTGAATGAGCGCGCATGAGAATCCTAGTAACGTTATGTGGCATTGCTCACTGAGCAACGCGGGATAAAGTCACTCCAGTGGTAGTAGATTGTTACTAAATGTGATTTGTTAGCTGACTCCTGTTCACCTCCTGTCTGTCCCACTTCCTGGTTTGCTGGTTGTTGAAATCATCTGTTGGTTTTCCATCACTTCCTGTCTCGCTTTTTGAGACAACCCTTCCTGTCTGACATCACTTCCTGTTGGGCAGGTATAAACAATAAACATACCTGCGCTCAGG
>NW_017310079.1:30753-32360 GCF_000935625.1 Nanorana parkeri
CTGGGGGATTAATCCATTGGAGGAGATTTCTTATGCGCAGCGGAGCAGTGTCTTCTTGGCGAATGTATGGACGCCGGCTGGGGCCCCCCGTGCAATGCATGGATTTATTGGCTTGCGTGGATACATTTGTTTGGAACGCAGTATATGAAAGGAACGTGCGTTTGTTCTCTCTGGGGTGCCTGATCAACACGCTTGAGATGATATAACGTTGTCCCTGTGAATGAGCGCGCATGAGAATCCTAGTAACGTTATGTGGCATTGCTCACTGAGCAACGCGGGATAAAGTCACTCCGGTAGTCATTGATTGTTACTACATGTGATTTGTTAGCTGACTCCTGTTCACCTCCTGTCTGTCCCACTTCCTGGTTTGCTGGTTGTTGAAATCATCTGTTGGTTTTCCATCACTTCCTGTCTCGCTTTTTGAGACAACCCTTCCTGTCTGACATCACTTCCTGTTGGGCAGGTATAAACAATAAACATACCTGCGCTCAGGTCTCTTAGCATGGGATTAACGAACAAGCAACATCTGTCTCCTGACTCTACATGACTCTATAGAGGGAGATACTTCCAGTCCTTGCATAAAGGAGCGTAGTACAACGGGGGAAATTCTTTGCGTTTGGCGCAGCTTAATGCGACATGGATTTGTGCGTTGAACCAAGTGAATTTCCATAACAAATGGCGAGTCACTGGTAGGAGTCGGTACGGATTCTCTGCACAGCTGACAAAAGGGGAGAGACTTGTAAGTAAACCTGTATTTTTGACCGCTGTGTCAGAGAATTTCTAGCCGACGAAAGAACGTTTTCGCTCTTTTTGCCGGGACTGGGTAAGTGTTTATTTTCTTTGAGTTGTGTAGATTGTATGGTCAGATTGTGACGTGTATGGTCAGATTGTGACGTATATGGTCAGATTGTGACGTGTATGGTCAGAGAGGGTTGCTGTGTATGTGAGGAGCTCGGTGTTAGGTTTTTGTGGTAAAAGTGTTTTTAAGCTGAATGGAAATCTATTTGTTTTTGGGCTGGAAGTCAGTTTGACAGTGGCTGTCCAAAATATGAAATGTCTGTTTTTGTGCAGGATAGTGATTTTGTGCAGGATAGTGATTTTGTCTTGTAACTCTTATCATTGTGTGAACATCAGGGGCAGTTTAGTGGTGAAACTGTCCGAGAGTTACTGATTGTACTTAATGCGTTACTGATTGTACTTAATGCTTTGAGTGTCTGTGGCTGTTATACGGAATTGTTTGGCATAGTTAATGGGGGTTATTACAGGTAGTGCAGTGTAAAAGGGTGTTTTGTAGTTCTGTGCCAAAAGTATTGGGACAACAAGCCATAGAGTAGGAGATTGAGAACTCTTGTCCAGCACGATGCTGAAGCTAACACTGAGTATGAACGCACTGTGACTGAGCTGCGCAAGGAACGGTTGTCTGAAAGCGTAATGGAAGCACAGGCCGAGCATTCTCAGGGTTTGGTCCAGATTCATCCAGAGACATTGGAACAATCGTTAGAGAGTCATAGTGCGATTATGACTGCAGCTAATATTTCTGGGGACTCTGGGTCAGATTCTGAGACCGACTCGGGGATGGAGATGGACGATGTAACTGTGGTAAGACA
>NW_017310080.1:0-697 GCF_000935625.1 Nanorana parkeri
GGGCACTATTCCCCCCACTGACACCAATGATGGGGTATTATACATTTAGTAAGTTACTCACGTTTTCAGTAACTTTGGGCAAAGATGCTACAAGAAAAAAGAAGGAAGAATTCTATATTAATACTCGGTTACAGTATACACACTCACTCCTTGTACTCCATGTATATATATCTGTGCTGATGATCTCCCAAATCCTCTTTGCAGCCACTTCCTTTCCATATGAACTCCATCCATGGCTGCATGACATGAGATCTGGGATCGGGTCTACATCTACGTTGAGGAACAATGGCCACAGAAATGGATACTTCCCTTTACAATGTAGAGTAAAGTATCACCACCACCCCCCTCCCCCCCAGAATGCACTGCGGCCTCTCACCTGTTTGGTTGGCGGTATAGTTGACATAACACGAGTCTTCATCGGAGGCGGAGCTTGCGGCAGGAACTGGGAAGTGAGAAGATACATTGTACATAAAACTATAAATGATATTATGAAGAACACAACCACGTGTGGACATCGGAGGGAAGTTTCACCTCGGCGGCTATAATGGACATTTCCTGGAATTTGGGGATTTTTAAGTGTAAATCTATTTTGGATGGAGGGGGGGAGGGTTAGAACTGATGTCTGGGAAGACACATCTAAGGACCGGAAGGTATGGGGGGGTGCAGACACATCTAAGGACTGGAAGGTATGGGGGGT
>NW_017310080.1:1391-5307 GCF_000935625.1 Nanorana parkeri
GGGGGTGCAGACACATCTAAGGACTGGTAGGTATGGGCGGGGGGTACAGACATATCTAAGGACAGGTAGGTATGGGGGAGGGGAGGGGGGGTGCAGACACATCTAAGGACTGGTAGGTATGGGCGGGGGGTACAGACATATCTAAGGACAGGTAGGTATGGGCGGGGGGTACAGACATATCTAAGGACTGGTAGGTATGGGCGGGGGGTACAGACATATCTAAGGACAGGTAGGCTGCAATATATGACATTCTTGGTTTTCGATAACTCCACAATTGGCGTATTTTTATTCTCCGGAGATACAAACCTTCCCGCGTGAACTGAATTTCGGTGTAAAACACGTCCGCTTGTTCAGAGGCTCCTCTGGGTGACGCTGAGAAAAGAAGAACCGACCTTCACATAATAATAATAATAATCGGAGAAGTCATTATAAGGAACTGACAGATGGGGAAATCCCGGAATGTTCTTCTGCTACGGAAGAAGAATACAGAAAACCCGGACATGAGCACTGGATGGGTGCCACCATCGCTGACCTTCTCCTGAATATTCTGCCCGGCCTGGCTGCCATGCTGATCCTCCGGCTTTACTGATCTCCTATTCACCAACATTGTAGAGGTTTACCATCCAGTAAGGTCATGACTGTATATCTAGCAAGTATTGAGTTCCAGGGAATCGGCATGAGGCCACCAACAACAACCCATGTGAAGGGAACCGCCCACACCTTTATGAATTTGAGATCATTTTTAATGTAGACAGTTTATATTTCTCGAAGGGTGCAGCTGATATATTTAAGAGGACCACCAATCGCCGATATCATTATTCCATCATGGACCTCTTGTATATTCTCAATGTAATGCTCGTTTAGTCCAATGGGGTGTTATGCTAAGGAATATTTACTTCAATCCATGGCTCAGCAGCAGCTGGGGATCCTTCTCATTTTTGAATGTGGCCTTGATGTCATCACCTACAATGTAGAACCATTGGTGGCCATGGGTCCTGCATGTTGTGTGATGATACCGGTGAAGGACCACCCACATGATCATAGAAGAAGAGTGGCTTCATGTGACCGGACTTGAATACCAGAACCGGAGGGGAGGAAGCCTGCAGGGATGAGTAACAAGGTACGAAACTCTCTCTGCTGTATCCCCCTTGACTAAGCAAGCATTAGATCCCGAATATACCGGGGAAGGATGGGGGTGGGGTGAGGGGCTAACCACATAGAAGAAGACAATAGTGTCTACTATTGTGTCTCAGAAAACATATTGTATACATTGCTACATTAGGCTACATGTACCTTTCACAGATCTCACAGCTCATACAATGTTACTGGAACCATCACATGGAATCATCAGGTACCTGCTTCTTGATGGCCCGTTGTTTGCCTTTTCTCATCAGAAGTGAATTTCTTCTTGACGAGGACAATTCCTAATATAAGGATGATGAGGAGAGTAGTACTGACCAAACCAGCGACTATGGCCGTAGTGGTGTTGCTTGGATAATCTGCACGTGTTGGGAAGAGAGATAAAGGAACATATCAATAACAGCGGCCACAGGTGTTCAGCAACCCTCTGCGCATGAAGAGAAGAAGAAGAGAAGTAGAAGAGAAGTAGAAGAGAAGGAGAAGAGAAGTAGAAGAGAAGTAGAAGAGAAGGAGAAGAGAAGTAGAAGAGAAGTGGAAGAGAAGAAGAGAAGTAGAAGAGAAGGAGAAGAGAAGTAGAAGAGAAGGAGAAGAGAAGTAGAAGAGAAGTAGAAGAGAAGAAGAGAAGTAGAAGAGAAGTAGAAGAGAAGAAGAGAAGTAGAAGAGAAGAAGAAGAGAAGTAGAAGAGAAGAAGAAGAGAAGAAGAAGAGAAGTAGAAGAGAAGTAGAAGAGAAGAAGAAGAGAAGTAGAAGAGAAGTAGAAGAGAAGAAGAAGAGAAGTAGAAGAGAAGAAGAAGAGAAGTAGAAGAGAAGAAGAAGAGAAGTGAGAAGTAGAAGAGAAGTAGAATAGAAGTAGAAGAGAAGAAGAGAAGTAGAAGAGAAGAAGAAGAGAAGTAGAAGAGAAGTAGAAGAGAAGGAGAAGAGAAGTAGAAGAGAAGTAGAAGAAAAGAAGAAGAGAAGGAGAAGAGAAGTAGAAGAGAAGAAGAAGAGAAGTAGAAGAGAAGTAGAAGAGAAGTAGAAGAGAAGAAGAAGAGAAGTGAGAAGTAGAAGAGAAGTAGAATAGAAGTAGAAGAGAAGAAGAGAAGTAGAAGAGAAGAAGAAGAGAAGTAGAAGAGAAGTAGAAGAGAAGGAGAAGAGAAGTAGAAGAGAAGTAGAAGAGAAGTAGAGGAGAAGAAGAGAAGTAGAAGAGAAGAAGAAGAGAAGTAGAAGAGAAGTAGAAGAGAAGGAGAAGAGAAGTAGAAGAGAAGGAGAAGAGAAGGAGAAGAGAAGGAGAAGAGAAGGAGAAGAGAAGTAGAAGAGAAGTAGAAGAGAAGTAGAAGAGAAGATAAGTAGATGAGAAGAGGAAAAAACATAGGTGAAAAGTAAACAAAAACATGAGTTGATTACCTGATAACTCTGTTTCCAGGAATCTTCCAGGACAGCCATCGAGAGGACAGCCATCGAGATATAGGCTCCGCCTGCCTGCAACAGGAAACACATCAACCACATTAAATAAATAGACTCCTCCTTCCAATAACCTTTTCTTAGTCTGTCCCACAAGTCTAGGTAGCTGTCTGCCCCCGACATGCCCCCGTTCCTCTCTCCATGTGCTGGCTGATTTGGGGTCTTTTCGAGGTCGATGTAATTAGCTCTTTGTGGCTATCAGAGGTGTCTTTAGACATTGACCAAAAGTGGTGGATTTCAGTGGGTGGGCACCCTTATTAGAGAGGCATAGTCATCGTTGAAGATGGCAGCCTGACATCATCAGCTTCACCCCACCCACCCATGCCCCTGGCAAGTATATTGCTTGCGTGCACTGTGATCCCCCTCCCCCCACTATTACATGCTCACCTTTGATCTGGACGGATATCTTCTGACTTCTCCTGTTCACACTGTAGGTTGGAGTTCTCACTTCACAGGAATAATTCCCAGAATCCCCCGGCAGAGCGGACTGGACTCCATATTGATTGGAGGAACCGAATTCCTGAACATTCCATCCATCTCTGTAGAAAGCAAATTGGAGTTGTGTCCCCGGTCTGAGCGGGCTGAGACTCGTGTCACATGTCAGGGTCATGTGACTGTGTACTGTCGCTGGATTTGGGATTACTGTAATGTTTGGTATTGGGAATAGATCTGGAAAGTTGAATCCAAACATTACAGTCATATAAATGGAAGAGTACCAAAGACGTACAACCAATCATGGATGGATGACAGGAGGTCACTAATAATGGACAATATGATTGCACATCAAGCTGATCAGGTTGAACATGGAGGGGTTGTATACAAGTCTTGGTCACAGATGATGTATTGGCATGTGAGGATTCATAAAGCTCATCAGCTGAACCTTCTAGAGCCCAAAAGTGTGTTGTATGCTGAAGATCCTCATAGCTCTTTATCAAAGTGAAGATGTGAGGCATGGACAATGGGAAGGTCAGTGTTGGGCCCCGTCTGTTATCCACAATATAGTTGCAACAAAATGGACCATTGGAAAGTGATATATAATTATAGGTGAGTCCCGGTCCACTGGGCCAACCCCAACTTTTCTAATTCTTATATATATAATATCTTATAATGGGCACAGCAGGTATAGAGACTGGGGAACTCATCTCAGGGTTGGGAACCCCTCATAATGGGCACAGCGGGTGTACAGACCCGGGAACTCAGCACAGGGATGGTGGGGGCCCCTCATA
Source organism: Nanorana parkeri (assembly GCF_000935625.1). NCBI lineage: Eukaryota > Metazoa > Chordata > Amphibia > Anura > Dicroglossidae > Nanorana > Nanorana parkeri. The sequence continues at coordinate 5,197 of NW_017310080.1, forward strand.
ATGGGCACAGCGGGTGTACAGACCCGGGACCTCAGCACAGGGATGGTGGGAGCCCCTCATAATGGGCACAGCGGGTGTACAGACCCGGGAACTCAGCACAGGGATGGTGGG
>NW_017310080.1:10508-12347 GCF_000935625.1 Nanorana parkeri
GGTGTACAGACCCGGGAACTCAGCACAGGGATGGTGGGAGCTCCTCATAATGGGCACAGCGGGTGTACAGACCCGGGAACTCAGCACAGTGATGGTGGGAGCTCCTCATAATGGGCACTGCGGGTGTACAGACCCGGGAACTCAGCACAGGGATGGTGGGGGCCCCTCATAATGGGCACAGCGGGTGTACAGACCCGGGAACTCAGCACAGGGATGGTGGGGGCCCCTTATAATGGGCACATGAGGTGTATAGACCCCAGAACTCAGCACAGGGATGGTGGGGGCCCCTCATAATGGGCACATGAGGTGTACAGACCTGCTGTGTTTGTTTGTGGCCCCATATTTACACGTGTACATGAACTATGAATCAGCATTACATAACACATGACAAGACTTGGATCTCAGCGTCCCCGCCGTTACACATTCACCTTCTATCTGGATATATAATTCTGCGCTCCTCTTCCTCACAGAGCCGGTCGGGGTTCTCACGTCACAGGAATATTTCCCAGAATCCTCCAGCTGAGCGGAATGGACGTCATACTGATTAAGAGAACTAAATGTCTTCACCTCTTTTCCATCTCTGTAGAAGGCAGACTCCAGTTGCGTCCTCGGTCTGTGCGGTCTCAGACTTGTGTTGCAGGTCAGGGTCATGTGATCTCCTTCTACCGCGGGGTGAAGTTCTGTAGAGAGGTTCGGCTTCAGGAACAATTCTATAAAACCAAATAATGATAAAAAAATACAAATTCCATCAGATTGCAAGCAAACGTGAGTCGTCCCATCCCAGACTTCCCTTCTGGGGTATAGCTAGAACCCTGAAGGACCCCGACCATGGTCTCAGACAGTAAAGCAAGTATGTAAAGAGTTCCATGGGAAGTGAGCATGTTCCTCAGCAGCAGCATACGTAATATTTCATATACTGTGTCTTCAGTTTCCTTCTAGCAACCACACCTCCCAATGCACCCAGTGCTGGATTTACTCTCTCTGCTGCCCCAAGGCCAGGTTCCTCAATGCTCCCCCCCTGCCCACCAACCCCCCAATGGGGAATGGCAACCGCTCTGCTCCCTGCTCTCCATCCTGAACGAATGTGCCGTGGTCCCAGGTCCCCCAGAAGAGCGGGGGCCCCCGAAAACCACATCAGGGAGGGAGGCAGTCAGGGGGGTCAGAGGTAGCCTTTGGGGGCAGCGGGGGGATGGACTGACCTGCAGGCTGCTTACAAGTTATTTCGGCGGCATTGTTGAGATCACTTGTACAAAACAAGCGGCGGCTTCCCCGCTATACATTTAGCTCTGCTTGCCCGAAGCCGGGCTAAATGTAGACAAAAACTACCCGCCCGGCGCCCGGAACTCCATGTCCCAGGCACTGGATGATAGGAATTGCACACCCCTGCTGCCCTTCTACTCCCTGCTGCCCCAAGGCCGGGTCTTGGTGGCCTTGTGGGAAATCCGGCCCTGCATCCCTAACCACATCTCACGCTATATATTACCATCCACCCTCAGCCTTATTTTCTGCCACCACCACCCTCTGTAGGCACATCACCGACCCTGTACCTACATCTCATATAGCTTTGGGTGGTCAAAACCAAACAGTGGGGGAGTCAATGGTGGCTTCTGAGGAGGACCAAACTCATGCCATCGCTCTCCTCACACTGCCCTCACATTCTCATTAAAGGGAAGAAATTGTAAGATAAGTGGTAAAAAATAATTTAAGGATGGTCTCAATCTGGACACCCGGGCCACCCAGGGTGGTCTCAATCTGGACACCCGGGCCACCCAGGGTGGTCTCAATCTGGACACCCGGGCCACCCAGGGTGGTCTCAATCTGGACACCCGGGCCACCCAG
>NW_017310080.1:18789-32347 GCF_000935625.1 Nanorana parkeri
ACTCAGCACAGGGATGGTGGGGGCCCCTCATAATGGGCACAGCGGGTGTACAGACCCGGGAACTCAGCACAGGGATGGTGGGGGCCCCTCATAATGGGCACATGAGGTGTACAGACCCGGGAACTCAGCACCGGGATGGTGGGGGCTCCTCATAATGGGCACAGCGGGTGTACAGACCCGGGCACTCAGCACAGGGATGGTGGGGGCCCCTCATAATGGGCACAGCGGGGGTACAGACCCAGGAACTCGGCACAGGGATGGTGGGGGCCCCTCATAATGGGCACAGCAGGTGTACAGACCCGGGAACTCAGCACAGGGATGGTGGGGGCCCCTTATAATGGGCACATGAGGTGTATAGACCCCAGAACTCAGCACAGGGATGGTGGGGGCCCCTCATAATGGGCACATGAGGTGTACAGACCTGCTGTGTTTGTTTGTGGCCCCATATTTACACGTGTACATGAACTATGAATCAGCATTACATAACACATGACAAGACTTGGATCTCAGCGTCCCCGCCGTTACACATTCACCTTCTATCTGGATATATAATTCTGCGCTCCTCTTCCTCACAGAGCCGGTCGGGGTTCTCACGTCACAGGAATATTTCCCAGAATCCTCCAGCTGAGCGGAATGGACGTCATACTGATTAAGAGAACTAAATGTCTTCACCTCTTTTCCATCTCTGTAGAAGGCAGACTCCAGTTGCGTCCTCGGTCTGTGCGGTCTCAGACTTGTGTTGCAGGTCAGGGTCATGTGATCTCCTTCTACCGCGGGGTGAAGTTCTGTAGAGAGGTTCGGCTTCAGGAACAATTCTATAAAACCAAATAATGATAAAAAAATACAAATTCCATCAGATTGCAAGCAAACGTGAGTCGTCCCATCCCAGACTTCCCTTCTGGGGTATAGCTAGAACCCTGAAGGACCCCGACCATGGTCTCAGACAGTAAAGCAAGTATGTAAAGAGTTCCATGGGAAGTGAGCATGTTCCTCAGCAGCAGCATACGTAATATTTCATATACTGTGTCTTCAGTTTCCTTCTAGCAACCACACCTCCCAATGCACCCAGTGCTGGATTTACTCTCTCTGCTGCCCCAAGGCCAGGTTCCTCAATGCTCCCCCCCTGCCCACCAACCCCCCAATGGGGAATGGCAACCGCTCTGCTCCCTGCTCTCCATCCTGAACGAATGTGCCGTGGTCCCAGGTCCCCCAGAAGAGCGGGGGCCCCCGAAAACCACATCAGGGAGGGAGGCAGTCAGGGGGGTCAGAGGTAGCCTTTGGGGGCAGCGGGGGGATGGACTGACCTGCAGGCTGCTTACAAGTTATTTCGGCGGCATTGTTGAGATCACTTGTACAAAACAAGCGGCGGCTTCCCCGCTATACATTTAGCTCTGCTTGCCCGAAGCCGGGCTAAATGTAGACAAAAACTACCCGCCCGGCGCCCGGAACTCCATGTCCCAGGCACTGGATGATAGGAATTGCACACCCCTGCTGCCCTTCTACTCCCTGCTGCCCCAAGGCCGGGTCTTGGTGGCCTTGTGGGAAATCCGGCCCTGCATCCCTAACCACATCTCACGCTATATATTACCATCCACCCTCAGCCTTATTTTCTGCCACCACCACCCTCTGTAGGCACATCACCGACCCTGTACCTACATCTCATATAGCTTTGGGTGGTCAAAACCAAACAGTGGGGGAGTCAATGGTGGCTTCTGAGGAGGACCAAACTCATGCCATCGCTCTCCTCACACTGCCCTCACATTCTCATTAAAGGGAAGAAATTGTAAGATAAGTGGTAAAAAATAATTTAAGGATGGTCTCAATCTGGACACCCGGGCCACCCAGGGTGGTCTCAATCTGGACACCCGGGCCACCCAGGGTGGTCTCAATCTGGACACCCGGGCCACCCAGCAGGAGAGAGCATTGCAAGGAGGACAATCACAACCATTACTTTGTATAACTACTGTACATATAGTGAATACATCGGAACCTTGTTCACTGTAAAAGACACAGGGGGGCTCTTTGTGACTGGTGGAAAAGGTTTCACCTTCGCATAGAGTAAGGGTTCTCCACTGTAAGAGATGTGATAGTGTTGAAATATCTTCTTCAGGACCTGTTTCTAGCTGACTCAAGGCGAAAGAGGCAGGAGCATGTCCCGGGCATCTGGAGATAGGAATTCCACACCCCTGCTGCCCCTCTACTCCCTGCTGCCCCAAGGCCGGGCCTTGGTTGGCCTTGTGGGAAATCCGGTCACATTAACTTTGTTCCATCTTCTAGCATGAAATGAACTACAGTCTCCCTGACAGATAAATCTCCACACCAGACATCACTGGTGGTGAAAGTACACCTTGGGGTGGGCCTTAGGAACACACTGGTACTCTACCCTCAATGGGCGATGTGACAGTGTCTCTTTTAGGGTTCGTGTTGATGGGTGACCTTTTTCTGCATTCAATGTGAGTTTGGAACAGATATCAAATGCAGGTCGGCAAAATCCTATTGTCTTCAGTTGAACAAGACACATCAATGTCATCCTCTCCTAGGCGAGGCAAGAGGAAGTGGGAGCGAGTACCATCAAAAAAAGGAGATAAAATGCCATTGTGAAAGAGGTCGGGGGTGGCGGGTGGAAGAGGATGATGATGAGTCTAATTCTCGGGTGAAGGTTCACTTTAATGAAGATATTTCTCCCAGATATAGACGTATTGTTGCAGATGCCCCCAATGGTACGGGGTGCAGTCATGAGCACATACCTCTGATGTGTAGGGACTCTTCATCTGTATAAGTCACATACTCCTCCTGGGATAATGTTCTCTCACATCTGTATCTTCCCTCCTGCTTTTTATCTGTGGGAATAATAACCATACCGGGATCTCTGGGTAATGGCTGTATGACATCGCCATCTTTGTAGAACGTCGTCCTGATTACTCTATCCCCAGGGCGGCTGTGACATCTTAGTGCCAGGTCATGACCCTTATATACAAGGACAGGAGCCTGCAGGATGACCGGACCTGCAACACAAAACTGTTATCAGATCAGCAACATAAGCAAGGCATTCAATAAAGCAGAGCACAGAGTAAGGAGGGTGTAGTCGTAAAGTGTTCGCACAGCAAACAGCTCGGTGAGCATCTGAATTTTAGACTCACAGCTCATTGTGGCCACTAGATGGAGCTGAAGAGCACAGGGATATTTCTTATGCTCCTCGGCTCCATCTAGTGGCCGTAATGTGCTTTACACACAATCAAGAGATGTAAACTAAAGACATTAATACAACGTAAGAGCCAGGTGATGTCTGGTGTGGAGATTTATCTGCCGGGGAGATTGTAGTTAATTTCATGCTAGAAGATGGAACAAAGTTAATATGACCAGGGCCGGATTTCCCAGAAGGTCAACCAAGGTCCAGCCTCAGGGCAGCAGGGAGTAGAGGGGCAGCAGGGGTGTGCAATTCCTATCTTCTGATGCCCGGGACATGTAGTTCCGGGCGCCGTGCGGGTAGTTGTTTACATTTAGCCCGGCTTTGGGCAAGCAGAGCTAAATGTACAGCGGGGGAAGCCGCCGCTTGTTATGTACAAGTGATCTAGGCGATGTCGCCTGTAGGTCTGCCATTCTCCATGCGGGGTTGGGAACATGGCCTTGGGGCAGCAGAGAGAGTAAATCCGGCCCTGAATGTGATACCAAATACAACGGGGAATTCACTCCCATCCCAACTCCTGTGAAAATGGAACCCACAAGAAGAGTATGGGAGCCATATGGTGATACCAGTTTGCAAAAGGATGTCACCAGCACACCATTTAAAGGAGAACTACGAGGTCAGGGCTTTTCCCCATCCATGGTCATTCTGAGCCTGATGAAGTGGACCCTTGTGCGGCCCCGAAAGTGCTTGTACTGGAATGACAGGACTCCATTAATAAATGGACTTTTGTTGATCTCACTTAAATGGGGTGCTGGTGACAACCATTTGCAAACTTGTATATCTTCACGGCGCCATCCGTGGTCACTACGAGCACCCACCAGCATTTCAAGAAACATCCTATACCGGTAAGGAGTGCAGCAAGCATATATTTCCTATAGTGATACCAGGCGGATACTCAAGCATGCTCACCTATTGTCCTGTATTGAGCATGAGAATGGCCATTGTGGGAAGGAAATTACGAGCTGAACCCATAAACCCCCTACAGGGGACAGATATGGGGAGGCCCCCAGTCCCAGAGCGCTGAAAACCAAAGAGGAACATTGGATTAGAAAGCGGTTCACTCCTCCAGCATGCTGAAACCCTCACTGCTGACCTCTGTACACAATGACAACTCCAAGCGAGAGGAAAGGGAAGTGTGGGGAGCAGATGACCTGGGCTGCGAAGGGTTACCAGTGTGGGTGTTTTCTGCAAAATATATATATCAGTTTTCCGCCTGCGTGTGGTGAGCAGCTCGCGGTGTGTGCAGAGATACTCGCAACATTCGTAACTCTTCATTTCCTTTCTGCAGATAGAGGACACAGTGCGGCACCAACTCACCGAGCGTTCCATACACATAGTAAAAAGTAAAATGTCCTTTAAGGTATTTAGAAATTATTATAATGAAAGTTTGTCTCAATGTCTCGTCTCTTCCAACTAATGTTTCTCCTTTTATTTCTGAAGACATGAGCTGTGCAATCTACTGATTGGTTGGCTGAGGTTGCAGGTACGACTACAGGGATGCCGGGGGTGCAATCTTTCACATAAAACTCAGGAACAAAATGATTGATGGCTCAGAGAGCTAGTAGCTGTGCTCTCAGCTGATTTGTTGATGGTTGCAGGCTCAGCTAAAGGGATGCCAGGGATGTGCTTGTCCCTCCCTCCACAGATTAACATGCAATTACAATTTTTTCAATCAAATCATTTTGTTTTTCAAGAAATACCTGTTTTAGGACCCAGTGATATCATCTCTGGGTCTGTCTGCTGCTCTGTGCTCCATGTTTGGTGGGAGGAGCTGGGAGGCGTCTGTACACGTCACAGCATTCTGCCTCAGTTCTTTCCCAAAAGCTTTATAGGAAAGAACACATCCCTGCAATCCCTTTTAGATGTGCCTGCCTAACCCTGCTGGCCATTGAGGCCTGCAAATAGCTGTGTGATCGGCTGATTGGTTGACTGATTGCAGGCACGTCTAAAGGGAGACAAGCAGTGGCGTAACAGAGGAGGCGGACAGGTAAGGAATGCGACCTGCCCTCCTGAGGGTGACCCTGCAGAGCTCACCATAGAGAGTCTATGGTGGGCTCTGCAGGTTCACCCTCAGGTGGGATCTCGTGTGGGCTCTTCAAGAAGTATAACTAGAAATCATGGGGCCCCATACAAAATTTAGCTACGGGGCCCTGTGATTCCTAGTTACGCCCCTGGAGACAAGGATGGGTTCTTTGAGATAAAGCTTGGGAACAAAATGATTGATGGCAGAGAAAGCTAACAGCTGTAGAATAACATCCCCAGCTTCCATTTAGATGTGCCTGGAAGTGCAGAGCTAAAGTAAGCAACTTCAAATGGGTTATATGGAGGAGATGCAGGTTTACAGGGAAATTAGAGTAATTTGAAATTAGAGTAATTTGTTTTAACACAGGAGAGGATTTGCTACCAGTGAGGGGAGAAGAGGAAAGGTCGGAGTTCAGCTTTATATAAAGAGGATCTAAGAATGGAAATACTCACCATCAGTGACATCCAGTCTGAATTCATCACTATTAGTGTATGTGGTCCGGCACTAGATCCCGCTGTGTCCTGCCTGGGCAGATGGGATTGTATAGCTCCGTCCTTCTCCCACTTTATTGTTATCCTTAAGCCAGAGATATTTTATTCCACTTCCTTTACTGAATGTCATTGTTATATTCTCTCCTGTAAGTAACTTGTTCCAGTCCGGTGTGAAGATCACTGAATCCTTCTCTGGAACTGATACAATATAAGACACGAGGATACAAAGAGGATAATAAAGACAATGAATGATAATCAGGCTGAATCCTATAACACAGAGAAATCTAGAAGCACATGGACCATTCATGTCATCAGAACTGATACAAGGAATGTACAAAGTATCGGAGACAATGACAGCAACATGACCATAAGCTGCCTGGAAACAGAAAATGAAAAAACGTTTCATTGTTTCTTTTTGGAAAAGGCGATCTAACTGGTTAGTGTAGTGAAGAATTCCAGCTGTTCCAGGGCAGATCGGCATCGCAGATGGTATGTGAAGGGGAGCCGATCTGCCCCGGAACAGCTGAAATGTGACTTATATCCGACTCTGTGACTGCGATCTCACATTCCACAAAGTCGGATAGAAGTGACACTTCAGGACCGATCAGCTGTTCCAGGGCAGATCGGCTCTCCTGCACATATGATCTGCGATGCCGATCTGCCCTGGAACAGCTGGAACTCTTCACCTATTGCCGGTCACATATTCCACCGCCGCAAAACTGGGCGTGATTAGGTTAAAATGTGTGACCACATGACCGGTCACACATTCCAACCCAGTCACAATCTTTGATAGAACAGCGGCGCTGACAGGCAATAGTTATTGGGTCACTTGTCATTGGAGGTGAAACGGGGGGCGTACGCCGAACAACGCTGTCCGGTGTCCCACCCAGCTCATTGACATCACTGGTTGCCCAGACCTTGGCGAGACACAAGCCAGAGCGTCCTCGCTTGACTCTTTGCAACCAGTGACATCAGTGAGCTGGGCGGGAAGCCTCACAGGAGCTCTTAGCAACTTGGGACGCTGTGGCCGCCATTCAGGGAGGCTTATGGTGTTCACAGGTGCTGAGTATTAGCCCTAAAAGTGGTTTATTGGTGTCACTGAGCACAGTATAGAATATGAACCCTGATCAAAAAGATAATTTTCCTTTCTTATTAAATAATTGCTGATAAACACTTCAGGGGTGACATATCTCTATAGTAAATAGAGCAATAATTACGTGTGTAGGATATCATGGTTTCAGCACTATAAGTATTATTGGTAGGAGTCAGGACTTGTTTGGAGCATCTGTAGGTGGCGGTCAGGTCTGTATACTTTATGGGCAGTAGATCGGAGTCAGTAGCCTGGATCGTCTGATTGTTCCTGTAGAATACTGATTGTCTAGTAGGATATCCCAATGGAGTGTGACATCTGAGAGACACATCATCACCTTCATATACATAGAGAGGAGCCTGAAGGATGACCAGACCTGAAACATAACATGACACCCGGTATATTCATGGTGTCACAAAAAGAGCATCAGGGGATTTACGTAATCAAAAGATTTTCTACAGAGGAATAATACTGGGTTTTGGGTTCCATAAATGACTGAGAAAAAGTGCTCCAAAGGCCCTCTCACCACTAATGGTAGAGTCCACCAGATTCCAAACCCATAGAGTAAACCCTTTGTTCAAAAAGAGCACAGGAGCCGCACTCCACCTGATTGACCCAGCAGGATCTAATGGGGATCAGGTCTTTAATATCACAAAGGGTTCTGAAACACGATTCCCTGGACCCTGTTGTCTCTGATGCTGTCCTAATAAGAAAGTATAGTACTCCCTTTTTAGAACATTGATAGCCCCCCTGACCTGACTATTGCGAGATCTGCAGTGGTGGGGTTCCTTCAGGACTGAATGTGTATATCAGAGTCATAGGATTCCAATCGGAGGAAAATACAGAAATTTCATGCAGATAAAGCCACGATCAGAGTCATGCTCAGGAACCCCGGAGACCACGGTACTAATGATTTTCCCACCACACTTGCAAAATCTGTAGTAGAACCCCTGGCAGTTAGGAGTTCCGAGTTCACTATGGGACATAAGCATTATTGTATTGCGGGGCATGGGGTTAACATATTCCCAGTTCTCTTAAAGCATTTCATTATACACAGATATCGGAGTATCGGAGATATCTCACTTTACAAGAACTCACTGTGACGGATCCCGGTACTCAGGATGAGTATGTCCGCCGCTGTATTCTTGCTCAGGAGATATTGCAAACCGCTGACCATTAGCTCCCAGTTTCCCCAGTCACTAGTCGGGACTCAGTGTAGGGTGAAACAAACTCTGATTTATTGAGGAACTGTGCAACCTTTTATACACAAAGTGATCAGATAATAATCCCATCACATCCACCCTGCCCCACCCCCGACATTCTGCCTGCACAACCCCGCAGTGGTCCAGCAGCTAAAGAGCCCCGGACAGCCATAGCGGGAGCCTGGCCAGACGCAGGAGAAAGTCGTTGTCCTGAGCTCCTTCAGAGTACAATGGGAGATAACGAGGGGGGTGCTGGCAGTCTTTTGATGAACCCAGTATAACATAATTAAACATAACCCAACACCAAGACACATATAACCCATAAACTGATCACCATGTCGTCACACTCACCATCAGTAACATTCAGTGTGACAATCTCACTTGTATCTCCATCTCCGGTCTGGCAGTGATAATCTCCGCCATGTCTCATCTCGGCTGATGGTATCACGTAGGTCTCTCCTGTGTGTACTGGAATATTATTATGGTACCAGGAACAGGTCGGTGAAGCAGATTCGGCATTACAGGCCATTGTGATTCTCTCCCCAATGAGGATCTTTTTAAAATCTGGAGTGAAGGTCACCACGGGCCTTTCTGCAGTTCCTACAAAGCAATGTAAATGAGTGAACTGGTTTGTGAAGAAGAGACAATAGCGGTTGGATTACGTGTACAGTTATTACATCTTGGGTTCTGAGGATTGAATTGATTGGGCCGAAGGGATTCCTACTGGAACAGTCCAAACCAATGGAGATCGGGGGATTTTGTTGGGCCTTTTTATATGCTAATTCTTCATCTGTTTGTCTGTCTCCGGCCTGTAGGGGACTCCTGAAGGGTGGAGGTAGGGAGCTTCCATGCAGTCAAGTTCTAACCTTCCTTGAAGAGAACATAGGTGGAGGTTGGGAGCTGCTTTGACTTCATGCCTTGGTGACAGCCTGTGTCTACTATTAACAACATAAAGGACTCACCACCATCAGTGACGGCCACATGTAGGCTTTGAGAACGGCTCACTGCACACACAGGACATCCCATAATGAGGTCATCTGGTCAAATAATCACCTCTTTGCAAGGTAAGACCCACAGAATTCAACCAGAAGAAGTCACATGCTTCTAGCTTGTGGTCCACAGTGACACAAAATGTTGCAGCCATGTGCAGCCTGGGCTTGTAAGACTGTCCGGGGTTTATATATTGCTGATCCAATAATGATTACGATGATGTATAAAAGTCCATTGTGTTGTTGTATATCTTAGATATGAAGGAATGAGTTCCTCCATGGAACACCGAGGTTTGGTACTGTTGTACGGGGACTTTGTGTTAGTGGTTTGTGTCAGCGGCGTAACAATCCCCATAGCGACCCAGGCGGCCGCTATGGGGCCCGGGGCACAGGCCTGGCCGGGACATTCCCACCATGCCGTGCGCGCCACCTTGGTCGCTATGGCATCTCAGGCTGCTGGCTGTCACTGGCGGGTGCGAGGAGGAACGTGCCGCTGTTAGATCATTGACAACCTGTCAGTGACCTGTGCAGCGGCGAGGTTCCTCCTCACAGCCGTTGCTGAGTCAGCGACAGCCGGCAGCTGTGGAGGAGGAAGGCTGGGCCCCCGGCGTCAGAAGCGGAGGCGGGCCCAAGACGGAAGAGGAGGCGGTACCCAGCGACAGAAGAGGAGGCGGGGCCAAGTGATGAAGAGGCGTGGCCTGTCAGCGACCATGGAGGCGGACAGCGGATCGTGGCTGACAGGTAAGAGGTGTGCAGCCCATCTGAGACCCTGCAGAGCCCACCATAGAGAGTCTATCTGGGCTCTGCAGGGTCACTCTCAGGTGGGCTGTTTGGGATTTCAGGTGGGCTCTGCAAGGGGCATAACTAGAAATCACGGGGCCACATACAAAATTTTGCTACCTGTGATTTCTAGTTACGCCCCTGGTTTGTGTGGAACCAATAATGGCTCCAGAAGCACCCAGACTCTGACTAGCCGTCTCAGGTAAGAGAAGCAGTTCATGGACTCACCCTGCCCACATATCCCCAGAGGAAAATTAGACTTAGGTTATAAATGTGACGGGGGAAGGTCATTTCAAATAAATTAAATACCAAAGGAAATATTTGAGCCGGTGACAGACATCTATCATTGTAATTATATGTTGAGGGCTTACCTTGGTCCTCTATCATCAGATCTGCAAGAGAGAAAATCATGTGTCATACAAATGTATTGCAGGGTTACCCAGAGCCGTACATTCAGCTCCAATGTTCAAGGACCACCAATGGGTCAGTTGCCTGTCAGTGGTCCCTGAGGACTAGTCTGGTAAATATTGACCATAAACCTTTCCTATCATGGTGAGAAATTTGTCTCAGGGAGGTAAGTTTGGTTCAAGATGGCAGCCACAGACCCGGAACCTTTCCACCACAAAATGTGATTCCCTGAACCCTGTTACAGTATGTGTAAGCAAACAATGGCGGCTTCTCTGTTTCTATATCTCCAGCTTCCCTTTAAGTTCTAAATTTAGTGTTTCTAAGGAAGGGGCGGGAACTCTCTCAATGAGAACACAGGAAGTTGGTGGACATCTCTGAGAGAACACAACTCTAAATATTGGGGAACTGAGAGTGACTAGATATCTCTCTCCAAGGTTTAGCAATGTACCGGGATGGCCAAATCTAATCTCCAGGCCTAGAGTATGGTTAGGCCCACTGACTTTGTCTTTTATCATCTTTACCCCAATGATCTGACAACCATTCAGCCCAGCAACTTGAACAATGTAACCCCCATCCAAGACTTGACCGGACAATGGTGATTTGCTAATGAGAACATGATGAGTCTATAACTTTCTCTCCTTCCATCATGTTGACTAAGGAGACTGAGTTACCCGTGTGGCTTTAAACGCTGGGCTATGCTCCTGATATAATGGGGTATAAATGTAGACCATGTTCCTGGTATGGTGGGGGTATAAATACTGCGGTATGTTCCTGGTATGGTGGGGGTATCAATACTGGGGTATGTTCCTGGTATGGTGAGGGTATAAATACTGGGGGATGTTCCTGGTATGGTGGGGGGATAAATACTGGGGGATGTTCCTGGTATGGTGGGGGGATAAATACTGGGGGATGTTCCTGGTATGGTGGGGGGATAAATACTGGGGGATGTTCCTGGTATGGTGGGGGGATAAATACTGGGGGATGTTCCTGGTATGGTGGGGGGATAAATACTGGGGTATGTTCCTGGTATGGTGGGGGTATAAATACTGGACTATGTTCCTGGTGTGGTGGGGGTATAGACACTGGGGTATGTTCCTGGTATGGTGGGGGGTATAAATACTGGGGTATGTTGCGGGAATAAATACTGGGGTATGTTCCTGGTATGGTGGGGGTATAAATACTGGACTATGTTCCTGGTGTGGTGGGGGTATAGACACTGGGGTATGTTCCTGGTATGGTGGGGGGTATAAATACTGGGGTATGTTGCGGGAATAAATACTGGGGTATGTTCCTGGTATGGTGGGGGTATAAATACTGGACTATGTTCCTGGTGTGGTGGGGGTATAGACACTGGGGTATGTTCCTGGTATGGTGGGGGGTATAAATACTGGGGTATGTTGCGGGAATAAATACTGGGGTATGTTCCTGGTATGGTGGGGGTATAAATACTGGACTATGTTCCTGGTGTGGTGGGGGTATAGACACTGGGGTATGTTCCTGGTATGGTGGGGGGTATAAATACTGGGGTATGTTGCGGGAATAAATACTGGGGTATGTTCCTGGTATGGTGGGGGTATAAATACTGGACTATGTTCCTGGTGTGGTGGGGGTATAGACACTGGGGTATGTTCCTGGTATGGTGGGGGGTATAAATACTGGGGTATGTTGCGGGAATAAATACTGGGGTATGTTCCTGGTATGGTGGGGGTATAAATACTGGACTATGTTCCTGGTGTGGTGGGGGTATAGACACTGGGGTATGTTCCTGGTATGGTGGGGGGTATAAATACTGGGGTATGTTGCGGGAATAAATACTGGGGTATGTTCCTGGTATGGTGGGGGTATAAATACTGGACTATGTTCCTGGTGTGGTGGGGGTATAGACACTGGGGTATGTTCCTGGTATGGTGGGGGGTATAAATACTGGGGTATGTTGCGGGAATAAATACTGGGGTATGTTCCTGGTATGGTGGGGGTATAAATACTGGACTATGTTCCTGGTGTGGTGGGGGTATAGACACTGGGGTATGTTCCTGGTATGGTGGGGGGTATAAATACTGGGGTATGTTGCGGGAATAAATACTGGGAGGTATGGTGGGGTATAGACACTGGGGTATGTTCCTGGTATGGTGGGGTATAGACACTGGGGTATGTTCCTGGTATGGTGGGGTATAGACACTGGGGTATGTTCCTGGTATGGTGGGGTATAGACACTGGGGTATGTTCCTGGTAAGCCGGGGTATGTTCATGACACTTATTAGTACTGAAGAAGCTACTTGGATGAGTGGTGAAAGGTCAGCGTCTTCCACACTACAGACCCGCTGACTGGGACTAATGACTACTAGCTGCACCATGACCTAGATCACTGAGAGACTTTGTGACAATGGGACAATATTGTGCTCGTATGAAGAATCTAAAGTCCAATGCAGACATCTGTACACGCAACATGGCGAATAGTATAATATGAACATGTCCTGTTGGGCGCAATGAACACTTCACAAGTCTGTGCACCAACACAGGATGAGTAGCGAATACCACAAACAAGTTCCATCATCAGCTTCTCTGCAACTCAAATGTGTGTCAGATACAAGGAAACCCTTTCTATAGTTTCTACAAGAAGAACCGTGACCACGTTGTATACACTATATCGCCATTAGTATTGGGACGCCTTTACACGCACATGCGCTCTAATGGCCCCCCAGTCTTAGTCCGTAGTGTTCAGTATTGGGTTGGCTCCGCCCTCTAATGGCCCCCAGTCTTAGTCCGTAGGGTTCAGTATTGGGTTGGCTCCGCCCTCTAATGGCCCCCCAGTCTTAGTCCGTAGTGTTCAGTATTGGGTTGGCAGTGTATAATGATTAGCCTGTTAGATGGGATCCCGGTCAATCGCTGGCCTTAGGGTCACTGCTTTGGGGAAGGGTGATATTAGCTGGACGGCGTTCTTCATGCAGTGCTCCTCTTAGAGAAGACTAAAGTAGAATAAAAGTCTCATTTGTTTCACATATATCAAGCAGTGTATATACTGTATATATAGATGGGCTAGCAAGCAGTAGATGTATGCGCAGGCCCGGATTCCCCACAAGGCCACCGAGGCCCAGCCCTGGGGCGGCAGGGAGCAGAGGGGTGGCAGCGGAACATAAAGTCCTGTTCGCCGGGCGGTAAGTTGCCTTCTACATTTAGCTCTGCTTTGGGAAGGCGGGGCTAAGTGTAGTGTGGCGAAGCTGCTTGTTCGTTTACATGTGATCGCGGCGATGTCGCAGCGATCACGTGTAAAATGTGTGCAGCCTGTCCCCCCTCCCCCCTCCCGCACCTACAGAGGGTTAAAACTAACCCCCAGGACTTCCGGTTCGGGCGCCCGATGATCTAGACGAGCACCCCGGAGCTCCGTCCC
>NW_017310081.1:0-12083 GCF_000935625.1 Nanorana parkeri
TATAGATTCTTATTTGTTTCCATAAACATAAGACTGTATATGGGAGCAGTATAAACATTCTGACATATTTGGAGGCACTGCTGAGATTTGCCTAACTTTGAAACAAAGGATATACTTGTGCAAAATATAAATATTTTGTTGCCATTTTCATTAATTGGTTATTGCGGTTGTTAGTTGCAATATTGAAAATGTCTGAAATCAACAGTGTTGGTAGCGGATCAGGTCAGTCTGGCGCAGAATCCGAGACTGGTATGCGTAATACAGAGATCAGAGAGCGGGTCAAATATAATGTGATGTCTTTTGTTAAAGAAAGATTGGATGTCAAAGAGGATATTAATGAGTGGGTAGCTGGAATGAAAAGTAGAATTGCAGAATATGTAAATGATATTTGGTCTGATGAGTCATATGTTACTGGATATCTCTGTCACATAGCTGAAGCTAAAACAAAGAAAGATAAAGATCTGCTGGTACTTAAATCGTGGCCAGAATTTCTTTACGTAATATGTGAATTGGCGGAAAAATGTAAAAAAGCAAAATATGAAACCAGGCGAAGGGCTGATAATGTTAAAAAGTTACGAGAACCCCTGCGTAAGATTGAAATTGAATCTGAAAAGGTTTCTAATGAGATGGGACAATTGTCTGCCCAAATGTCGAGTTATAGTGATAGAGATATTCAGAATAGAGACTTGATCAGTGCTCTTAAAAGGGATCTGGATCAAATCTCTAAAGAATCAGAACATGAAAGGTTAAAAGTGGCTCTAGAAGAAGAATGTC
The DNA here is from genome assembly GCF_000935625.1 of Nanorana parkeri. NCBI lineage: Eukaryota > Metazoa > Chordata > Amphibia > Anura > Dicroglossidae > Nanorana > Nanorana parkeri. The sequence goes on from NW_017310081.1 coordinate 775, forward strand.
AAAAGTTGTTTACTGCCAATAGAAAACTACAGGAGGAGTTGGACAGCCAGAATCTGGCATATCTGCAGTCTGTGCAGGAAAAACAGGCCAGCAGCGCAAAGGTTAAACCTTCTGGTTAGGAGGGGGTAAATGTCACTGAAACTGTTAGCAGCTCAAACCCTGACTTTTGGTCTGTTAAACCTAACATTGTTAGACGAACCATAAAAGAGGTGTCAGATGTTGAAAGTGATTTCAGTGTCCCCTCAGAGGAAGAACATTGTTTTACTAAGGAACGTTCTCTTCCTAAATTAAAACCCATCTCACCTCATAAGCACTCAAAAAGTAAGTCCCATAGGAGTGAGAGGAGAGTCTATCAGCCTGTGTTTGATACAACAAAAGTCATTAAGTTCTTAAAATAAACTGTGGGTCTATTTACTAAGAAAGGATCGCCTTCTGTAATTAATCATATAGAAACTTATGAGGAGGCGATGATGACCCTAAACTTAAGAAGTGACAAACAGAAAATTGAATTAATTTCTGTCTCAATATTTTTATTGAAAATTTTAAAAATGAACATACATAGTAAGAGAAATGGTGTACAATGCTTCATTACAGTAAATGGATGTAGCAATTCAGAGGTCACTTGCAAGTGACTACTTGTCAAATAATTAGACAATTAGACATTCTTAGGTTAGGGAGGTTGCACAGTCTTAATCGTGCTTTATGACTACAGCAGGTGTAACATCTGTGTACTAAGAATAGACTGCCCTCCCCACCAGTTCAATGTGGGAAACATCATTAACCAAGAGTGGGGTAAGGTCCCCAAAGAGCATATAACATGAAAAGTGGGGATAGAAAAGTCCTAAGAGTGATAGTAACGACTGGTGTACCTACATCACTCGAAATGGAGGGAGGGGGTTGGGGGGAGTCCATAGTTTGCTACCAACGTTCATCTCCATGAGTAGTAAAATCTCTTTGTTTCCAGCTCCTGTCCCGCATCCGTCTGCCTACCTCTCCAGCTCAGATACCTCTATAACTCATAGGATCCATATCAGGGTGATGAGATGAGAGCCATGGTTCCCAAACACTTAGAAATTTAGAATGTTTATCCTCCAGAATGCTAGATAGGCGCTCGTTAAGCATGATATTGTCTAGTCTGTTGGTAAATTCCCTGTAAGGAAGTTGTTGCTTCTTCCAGTTGCCTGCCAGCGTCAACTTGGCAGCTAAGAAAATAAAGTTTGCCAAGGCCCGTTGAGGCTTAGTTAGGCCGGGTATAGACAAGTGGAAGAGAGCATATTGAAAATCCCTCGGTATATACGTGCTAAAAAGAGAACCCAAAAGTTTGAAAATCCTAACCCAGAATCTAGTGGCAAATGGACATTTCCACCAAATATGTTACATATCCCCCGTTTCCTGACATCCCCGGAAACAAGTACTCGAGGACGTGGGGAACAAGCGGGCCACCCTGGCTGGGACTAAATACCACCTCATTACTACCTTATAGGCCACCTCGGCATTTGTAACATTGATGGAGCATTCCGCCACATCTGTTGCCATTCCTTCGAGGACCATTGTTGTCGTAGTTCTCCTTCCCATTTTCTGACATAGGTGTGGGTAGTATGGCTAACCAACCTGTTCAGTTGGGCGTATAGAATTGTTATAAGGCTTGGGCCTTCTGGGGAGTGAAGACATATGTGTTCAAAACATGTAAATAAATTGTTTGGATCCCTCCTCTTAATCAGGGTGGAGATCCAATGATTGGAGTTGGATATACCGGAAATGTTCGGTCTCTGGAACTTGTTTGTGTTCCCTCAGATAGCGCCAGGAAGGAATGGCAGAGGAGCGTAAAAAATCGTACACTATACGAAACCCGTTGTTTGTCCACCAACCAAAAGTATTAGGGTTATCCAGACCAGGCCTGAAAAGTGGTTGGGCAAACAAGGGGAGTAGTGGGACGTAGGGGGAAATTAAGTTAGCTGAATATTTAATAGAGTCCCAAACCTTCAGTGTATGCGCCATCAGAGGACTTAAGTTTTTTGGCCTATCACAGGGCGGTAGCCATGGTAGAGCAGTAAGAGGCATACGGGAACAGTTTCGAATTTCCAGTAGAAGCCAGAGAGGAGGCGCCCTACTTTGATGTATAGTTATCAGTGGTAGAAGTTGAGCGGCTCGATAATAGAGGAGAATGTTGGGGAGGCTGATTCCCCCGTCTTTTTTGTGTTTGTAGAGACTAGCACGTGCTACCCTAGCTCTGAGTGGATGCCATATAAACTGGAGTATACTCCGCTGCAGTGACCGCATGGCGTGAGGGGGTATGTGTACCGGCAGGGTTCTGAAGTGATACAGGAGTTTGGGCAAAAGCGTCATCTTAACTGCCGAGACTTTACCCAGCCATGAGAGGTTATGAGGTGACCATGAGGCGATGAGCTGTTTCAGGGATTTGAATAAAGGCACGTAATTTACCAAATACAGGGTGTCATACGAGGCCGTAATTTTAATACCTAGATAACGTATGAAGTATTTTGCCCTGGCAAACGTGAAATTGGAAGTAAGGTGCTCATACATAGGTGCGGGAAGTGTCACGTTTAAAGCAGCTGATTTTTCACAGTTAACTGATAACCCGGAAATGGTGGAGAATCGTTGTAGGAGGTCAAGCAAGTTAGTGTGCGGCTGCGTCAGGGTGAGCATGACGTCGTCTGCGAAAAGGCTCGCTTTGTATTCTACCCCCGCCAGTTCAATACCTTTAATGTCGGGATTAGATCAGAGGAGGATGGCCAGGGGTTCAATTGCCAATGCAAAGAGGGCTGGGGATAGCGGGCAGCCTTGGCGCGTTCCCCTGCGGATTGGGATCTCCTAGGAGAGGTGACCCAAGTATTTCACCTGGGCCATCGGGGCCGCGTAGAGTATCCGCAGCCACATCAAAAAGGAGTCTCCAAATCCCCATTTATGAAGGATATATTGTAGGTATTCCCAGGAGATTGAGTCAAAAGCCTGTTGTAGATCCAGTGACAATAGAAAACCCGGAATGTTGCGAGATTTAAGGATATGAATGAGGTGGATTATTTTATGGATGTTATCTCCCGCCTGTCTACCAGGGATGAAGCCCACCTGATCTCTGTGAATGATATGAGGGAGGATTAGGTTAAGGCGAGTAGCTAAGGTTTTAGTTAAGATTTTAATGTCAATGTTCAGTAGGGATATGGGCCTATAGTTATTGGGGTGCAGTGCGTCCTTGTCAGGTTTGGGTATCATTGAAACATATGCTAGAAGTGAAGAGGGGTGTAATTTTTGGCCTTGCCGAAGTGAGTTATACATCATGGCTAATTTAGGTGCTAAAAGGGGTGTAAGCTTTTTATAGTAAAGTGCCGAGAATCCATCAGGGCCCGGGGCCTTGGACGATTTAAGATTTTTAATGGTCAGGATAATTTCCTCTATGGTAATATCCGAATTGAGATGGTCTAGGTCAGCCCCTGCAATCCGTGGGAGGGTGACATCTTGTAAGATGTCATCTGCTTTTTCCGTGCGGAAAGTTCGAGATTTAGCGTAAAGAGAGGTGAGGTTTTCGTGGAAGGATTTCAAAATCCTTTCCGGATTTGCTGAGATAGTGCCATCTGGGGTACTCAGACGGATGGGAGGTGGTCTAACGGGAATTGTGTTTACTTTCCTAGCTAGTGCTGCCCCCGGTTTGTTTGCCCTTGAATAAAATGTATGTTTAGACCACCGCAGGGTTCTATCCGCGTTCTGATCCAGCAAGAGGTTCAGTTCCGTCTTAACTGAGTTCATGCGTGTCAGGAGTTCACAATCAAATGTATCTTTTAGTGTGTGTTCTATCGTTTCCAACTCCACCTGCAGCGTGCCAATCTTCCTCAACCTCTCTTTTTTACGGCGCATGGCAAGTTCAATGAGTTGCCCCCGCATCGTGACCTTATGGGCCTCCCACAGAACCACGGGAGACTGAACCGACCCCTCATTCAACTCAAAATATTGCTTAGCGTAAAGTTCAATGAGATTAATGTTTTCCACAGTAGACAACAATGATTCGTTAATTCTCCAGTTTCCGCGGCCCCGGGAGCCTCCCTCCAGGTGGAATTGCACTACGCTGGGAGCGTGTTCGGACCAGGGGACCACTTTAATTTTAGCTGAGGTAATGTGACTTAAACACCGTTGGGGGGTAAGCACGTGGTCGATTCTACAAAAAACCTGGTGAGGATTGGAGTAATAGGTGTAGTCTTTAGTGGTTGGGTTCAATTCTCGCCAGACATCCACTAACTGGTAATCATTCAGTAGTGTTAGAAAGGCGGAATTAGTATAGGGGGACGTGTCATCTAATCCCGCGGTGGGCGCCTTTCTGGTTCTATCTAGGGCCGGATTAAGCACCAGATTAGAATCCCCAGCTAAAAACATCAGGCCTTTGGCGTGGTGCGATACAGTTTTAAGTAAATGCGAAAGGAATCGAAGTTGGTGGGTATTTGGGGTGTAGTAAGTGACAAAGGTCACTTCCACATCAAATAGGGTGCCAACCAGGAGAATGTAGCGACCCATTGGGTCCGCTATCTCAGTATGGCATACAAAGGGCACAGATCGTTTAAAAGCAATTAGGACCCCCATTTTTTTTCAGTGAAATTAGCACAATGGAACTGGGGATAGTTCTTATGCAGGAATCGTGGGCAGGTTTTAGAAAATCTTGTTTCTTGTAGGCAGACCACGTCCGCGTGACAGGAAGAGTAATATGTGAAAGCCTTTTGACGTTTAGAGGGTGAGTTGAACCCCTGAACATTATGGGATGTTAAGGTAAACTTAATCGCCATAGAAGTGGTTGGATGGAACCGGCGTCACCTGCAGCAGCCGGACACCGCAGCAGAGATGGGAACAGTAAGCAGTGAAGTACTTCGGAGGAACCTGAGATGATATCACAGTAAGGGACCCAGAAGGTGGATAGGAACGGGGGAAGAGAGAAGAACATGGATTACGAAAAACATAAACACAACAATGAAACAAGACATTTTTAACCGTCCCTGGGGGTCGGTGGGACACGCAGCGGGAGGGGGCGAATCCTCTCCTCTGCACGTCATCGTGGGAGGCGAGTTGCCACCGATCCCCCGGGAAAGCAGCATTACGTAACACCTAAGTAAGGCTAAGGTTTCTAAAGTCACGGGTATAGATGCTTACAGTAACCTGAGGAGAACATCATGGGGCATAAATTGAATGTAAGCATCCCACATTTGAAACATTGCTTCCCGTTAACAACTATGCTGAGGGAAAATATATATGATGGTAACCAGTTGTCCAAGTCCCGAGGGAAGCCTACAATAAACTGCATGCAATAAACTGATGTAACCAAACAAGAGCGTGGCGCAGCCGTACAGGAACAGTAGTATGGGCTGTGCAACAGTAGCGCCCCAACCAGTCAAAACTCGTCAGCACGACTGCCGAGGATTCCAGCTTTCCCGGCAAACCTAGAGGGAGAAAAAACAGAACAAGGCGCAGAGGCCGCTGTCTCAGGCCGGATCGAATAAGGGGGGGCTGTTCTCCAAATTTTTCTGCGGAGTGGTGCGTTTCTTCTGCTTCTTTTCCCAGATCAGACTCGGCAGAGCTGGACGCTGGCTATCCCTTGGCGGAGTTGAGGAGAGTTGTGAAGAAGACAATAAAGATAGGCCCACCAGAATCTTGCGGAGGTCATCATGTGAGGAGGCGGAGAATGATTTACCATCATGGGTGAATAGCACTTTAAAGGGGAATCCCCAACGATATGTGATATTATGTTCCCTCAGAATGATGAGGAAATGTTTCATCTCTCTGCGTCTTTGAATCGTGATCGGAGAGACAGGTCTGTGAAGACTTGATAGGGATGTCCCTGGAATTGTAGGTCTCGTCGTTCATGGGTTGCTTTCAAAATGGCTTCTTTCGTTTTATAATATGTAAATTTAATGATGATGCCTCGCGGTGGACCATCACGGCGCTTTGCGGTTAGGGCTCTGTGTATGCGGTCAAATTCGAGGCAGTCAATCGGTATGGATGGGATAAGTTCCTGAAAAAGAGCCGTGACCGAAGAGCTTAGGTCTTCCATAAACTCAGGTAACCCTCTGATCCGCAGATTTCCACGCCTGGCCCTATTCTCAAGGTCCTCCAATTTATCCATTGCATTTGTCAGCTTATCTGAGAAGGAATCCATCTCCTTTTCCTGCGATTCAATGACCGTTATCACATTGTCCATCTTCTGCTCTAAGATATCTGTGCGGGTGCCAATCTCCCTGATATCCCTGGTCAGTGTGGCTGCAAGCTTGTTTGTGGCTGTTGAAAGTTCAGTCTGCAGCATGCAGCGGAACTTGTCCAGTAAGGCAGCATCTCTATCACTCTCCTGGATCTCTGCTGGAGTCAGGGGCATACTGTCGATGGAGGACAAGTCAAATACCTCGTTTGCTGCTGTGTGTCTCTCCTCGTGGTGTGGAACGGCCGCCATCTTGGAATCCCGCCGTGAGCGGCTGTATCTCGGCTCTTTCTGTCTCCTGCTGCGGCGCATCTCACCGCTGTCACGATCGGAGGAGATGCCCAATGCCTCTGGATCTTGGGCTACCATTCGGTGCCAGTTAGGTGTGCTGATGTGGGCTGAAGATTGCTTTCCCGGGGATCGATGCTGCAGAGCCTGCTCAGACTGCGGCCATCTTGGTCGGCAGCTCGCCACACCCCAGAAATTTTAATTAATTTCATGGGTGTTTGAGCCAAAGCACAGGCACTTCTTTACTTCCCTACGTGATATGGGTATAAATACCTGGTCTGAGGTCGTCTCAGAAATAAAGACAGAATTTTGTCCCTATCGGTCAGCTACTGCTGCTAGGAGAGCCATTTTTACTTTGAAATGTCGGCCGAATCAGAGTCCCAGGCAATTTTTGTCAGTTCTCAAGAATGCCTATAGCCTGGCTGAGAAAGATCCCAATTTTGAGAGCCATGAATTCATCCAACTGCTTTATGATGCTTTGCCAAATAAAATAAAAATTAGTCTGGCCCGGGATTACCATCCCAGGAAAACTCTGGATTGGCTACTGACAGAGAGTACCACCCTTTACGCTGTTTTACAAAATAGCGATGAATCCCAGGATAGGAGATTTAGGAAGCCAGCTGACGAGATAGACGAGACTCATATTAAAAGGGATCAGGGACAGTTTGAAGCCCCAAAAAGGAGTTAAGAACCCCAGTACTCCTAAATTGAACAAGGCCAAACCCAATCCAAATAATAAGGTACCGAGTGTTGATGAAGACCCCGGTAAAAAGCATTATTATGCAAAAAGACAGTTCCCTCCTTTCAGGAGATATCAGACAGGTTATTTCAGGAAGTTCCAGCATGGCCCAGATAAGGTTCAAAATGGTTCTGAATCAGAAGGTTCTGGTAAATCGCAGGCTTCTAATTCCCAAAAGCCACCTCCCAAGGCTCATTGGAAAAATAGAAGCAATTTACATGATTGAATGGACCAAATGCAGAACCAATTTGGTGCTTTGGCAGAACAGCTGAAAAAGATATCCAACGTCCTCTCTGCAAAATCTAAAAATCCTTTTTTACACTGAAGGAGGTGGGATTGGTGGAGTCAACTTCAGGGTCGTCCGCATCCAGTCAGTGGCCCAAGTTTAGGAAGGCTGGAGGGTGAGTATGGAAAAATCCAGGAGAGATGTTGGTGCACTCCCAAGTCCTAGGGCAACGGTAGCAGCGAGTAGACTCGTGGTAGGGGGGGACGGGACATCACAGAAGAAGGACCACAGCCAGATCACAGTTCCGCATCATCAGAATTCTGGTCTTTCGGAGCAGTAGAAAGTGAGCGGCGTGCACGCCTAGTGCGCCGGGGTTTCGGAGCCGAAGCAACCTCATCCGAAAGGTAGGACATCCATTCCGGGGTAGGTATAAAAAGGCAAACATGTACACCACAGATGTGGTGCTGTCATGTTTGGACCCTCATTGGACACATCCATTGCTGCAGGGAGAATTGAATTGTTCTCAGCTCCAGTACATCCTCCGGGGATCGAACCGTGTAGGAGCCATCCTTGCGTACATGTAAACGAATGGGGTAACCCCAACGATAGAAGACTCCTGCCCTCAGGATCACATCAAGAAGGGGGCGCAGCAGGGCCCGGCGCCTCAGCGTGTTGCGGGACAAGTCCGGCAGGACCTGTAACCTAGCGCCATCAAATTCCAGTGGCCTCTTCTGCCAAGCCTGGTGAAGTATGTCCTCTTTCATCGTATATTAATGCACCCGGCATAAGACATCCTGGGGGCGGGATGCGTCTGAAGATAGGAGGGCCGAGGGTACGATGCACTCTATCCAACAGGATGCTCTCAGGAGCCGTGTCCGGCAGCAGAAAGCTCAGGAAGGCCTGCACCGTAGCACGGAGATTGGAGGGGGAGGTCACCTCCGGATCCGTATCTAATGGCGGCGGTTACGATCCTCCAGAAATGTAAAAAAAAACGAATAAAAAACCCCTCCCTCCCCCCACATAACATACACATATTGAGGTGTACACCATGCACATGCGCTGCAGTGCGTTGTTAGAACGCATCGCAGTGCATGTATTTTTTTCTTTAAAAAAATTTTAAATGAACTGTGGCAGCGCATGGCAAAGCTTTGTGACGCATTGCCATGCGCTGTGATCTTTGTGTTGAAATAAATATACGCCTGTATTCATTTTATCACAACACAAACACCAACACAGCGTGAAAACAATTTTTTAACATAAGTCGCTTATTTACAGTTTTGCATACCGTAATTTTTGTACCTTTTCACAAAAAGGCGCAATTTCAAATTTGCAAATATTTGTTATTTATTAACTCAATACCGTTTTATCTTTTAGATTTAGTCAGAAAATTATTATTTTTTGCGCGCTGATACGGATTTTAGTGTGTTTTGCGCAATTATCGCAGGGCCTACAAATTTTGTATCACCATCTTTTTATTCTAACGGGCCTGCGCTTTCAGAAAATATATGGTTTGGGGGGTCTTTTACAAACGCTAGCAACCCAGCAGTTGAAAATCAAATCAATAGGAAAAAATTTAAAAAAATGGCTTGGCCAGCTGATTTAAAAAATGTTCCGGAGGGCTTGGCAGTGAAAGGGTTAACTTTAATATTGCATTTTTAAGGCTTCACCAGAACCAACAGTGATTGTCCCGCAAAACATAGAAGACAGAGGTAGTAGTCACTGGGTTCTTCTTTTGTCAAAGTGACCCTGTTGGTCATTTGATTGGCAATGCCCAGTTGGTCTGGCCTTTTTAAAAGTTTGACCCTGTTGGTCATTTGATAGGCCATGCGCTATTGGTCTGGTCTTTTTGTTGAAGTTTGACCCTGTTGGTCATTTCACAAGACAGGCTCTGTAAGTGTTGCATTTTCTGTTCTGTTGGCCACTCTGGCCAGTCCCATTTTATACATTATAACAAGGAAACTATACAGGTTGAATTTTCTCCTTATCAAAAATGGCTATGAATGTCTGATTTGGATATAGGAATATTGGCATACATAGGGAGATAACTTCTATATTACTCCCCAAATGTGTATACAAAATCAATTGATATTTAACCTTAACGATATCGAAATAGACAAAAGGAAATTTAATAACAGTTTTAATAATTTAAACAGCACTGCTTGCATGTGGCTACCTATGAGGCTGTATTTGGATTTATTTATTTTTTAGGATTTGTTCTTTTTTTCTGATAAGGCATACTCAACCTGTATTAAAGTGACATTAAAGTCAAAAAATGTTTCCCCTCCCCCCAATGTTAATGTCAGCACTTACCTAAAATGATGTTTCTTAATCCGATCTTCCTCTTCTTTCCTGTCCTTTTCAGCCTTCTCTCCTGCGCTGCGGCGGGTGTCCGACCCAGCGCTGGCTCTTTTGTCCTTGCTGGCACTTCCGATCCCATGGTGTCTGCATGCGGGTGCACGCGTCCATAGACTTACCTTGCGTCTCTCCTTGTCTCCCGGCCAAAAATCTGAACTGCGCATGCGCCCGCCACAAGATGCTTTGCGGCCGCCCAAGCAGTTTCGGATTCTCGGACGGGAGCGCACCGCGAAGATGTGGTAAGTTTAAACCGCTGTTAAAGCGGGTTTAAAAAAAACAAAAAACTTTTTGCATATATCTACTGCTTTAGCAACCCTTTAACTTTGGCTCCAAAGCCTACAATACCAGCATTTTAATATTTTACTTTATTTTTTTTTTCCAGTTAAAATGCTCTGGTCTTCTGAAGATGACAACTCCGTTCAAGCAGTTGTGGGACCATACCAGCTATACGTTTCTTCATTTCATACACTTCGTGGGCAGTGGTGTATTCTGGTTTGGGGCTGCCCTAGGCAAGACAAAACTCGCCCCCCCCCCCCCACTAAATTTACCCCCCCCAACTGTAAGCCCCGGAGCCCCCTATGGATCCTGCAAAGCCCCCCTGAGACCCGGCAAAGCACCCACAGATCCTGCAGGATCTCAGGAAGGCTCTGCAGGATCTGTGGTGGGCTTTGCAGGCTGCAGAGCACACTATGGATCCTGCAAAGCCCCCCTGGGACCCGACAAAGCCCCCTACGGATCCTGCAGAGCCAACCAAAGGGTATTGCACAGCACACCTGAGACTCTTTGGTGGACTGTGCAGAATCGATGCTGGGTTCTGACAGCACAGTCCTCTTACCTTGCATGGCCTGACCTCTTTGGAACACGGCCTCCTTGTCCTCGGCACCCGACTGGACGGCCTCCACATCCTCAGCACCCGATACGGCCTCCTTGTCATGTCACGGCCGCCCAACTGGAGCCCCGGCGACGCTTCCCGCTTCCTCCGTCGGTGTCTCTGCCCCCTCCATCTTCGCCCCCCACCTCTTCCGTCTCTGGGACCACTTGACAAATTTTCTTCTCTCATGGGGGCTGCTTGCCAAATTGCATACGTTAAAATAAAATTTAACTGTATCCGGTATGGTACTATTCATATCTGTAGGTTTAGGTGTGATTAGGGATTCCTGCATCAGAAACTTGTGTTTTACTGCAGCAGAAATCCCTAATCTGATGTTTACACGCGGTAGCTATCACCCATTCAAGTTAATGATCCGGTGACAGCAGTTGCATGTAAAAGCCTGCACACCGCATGTAATGGTATGTGATATTTCATGCGGTTAGAAAACACTCTCCCGGGATGCACAATCATTGCGTCCAGGGAGAGTGATTGATTCCTAACCGAATGTAAACATATCATTACATGCGGTGTGCAGGCGTTTACATGCAATTGCTGTCACCTTAGGGGACAGCTGCCACTTATATGTATAATGTTTATATTACAACCCCAGTCCGTCCGTCCCCCCCCCCACTTTATATAAAAA